>NW_007258409.1:414595-444753 GCF_000164805.1 Carlito syrichta
ACTGCACTCCAGTCTGGGCGACAGAGTGAGACTCAAACTCAAAAAAAAAAAAAAAAGAAAAAAGAAGAATAATTAAAACAATTTTGAAAAAGAAGAACTGAGCTGGAGATTTACACAATCAAGAAACTGTGATATTAGTAGAAGCTTACATAACATATAGATAAATGGAGTGGACTAGAGAATCCAGAAGTGGATCCACACTTAGGATAGTCAATTGCTTTTCTTCAAAGGCTTCATGATAATTCATTGGGAAAAAGGATAGTCGTTTCAACACATGTTAATGGAAAAGTTAGATGTCTAGATGAAAAACAATGAAAATTCACCCTCATCTCACACTCACAGAAAAATGAACTCAAACTGGATCACTGAATTAATTAAAAAATGAAAACCATCAAATTTCTGGAAGAAAGCCTAGGACAAAATCTTTGTTACCTTGAGGAATAAAGATTTCATAGGACCCAGAACTCACTAACCATAAAAAAACTACAAATTGCATTTCACCAAAATTATTATTTTCTGTTTTTGAAAGACACCATTAAGAAACAAAGAAGACTGTGAATTGTGGAATAATTGGAACTCACCTCCTGGCTGATAGAAGTATAAAATAGTATAGCTACTTGACAATAACTTAGGACTCAAGAATTTTACTCCTTAGTTATCTACCCAAGCTTCAGGATGCATACGTCCATCCAAAGACTTGTGCAAGAACGTTCAGAGCAGCTTTTTTGTTTTATAGCAACCTTTTAAAAATAGCCAAAAACTAGAAACAACTTAAATGTCCTTCAGCAGGTCGGTAGGTAAACAAATGCAGTATATCCATATCCAGAATACAAAGGAAGGAACTATTACTAGCTGCAACAAAATGGATTAATTCCACAGAAGTAATGTTGAGCAAAAGAAGATAAACACAAAAAAGTGCATACTGTATTGTTTTATTCCTAGGAAGTTCTAGAATAAAGTAAGACCTAACCTACAAAGACTCAGTGGCCTGCGGTCTGGGTAGGGGTGCAAGAATTGACTGCATTAGGGTTCCAGGGAACTTTTGGTAGGGGGTGCTGGCTACATAACTGCATACATGACTCCAAGCTCCTCAAATTGTACCCTTAAAATGGGTGTGTTAATTATATGAACATTATACCTAACTAAAGTTGATTTTTTAAAACATGAAGTAGTTCTGATCCAGCTCTGGAAGCAGTGCCTGCTGATTTCTTACACAGTATTTTATTTTAACCTCCACCCTCCCTCAAGATGATGTTGGCTCCTTTTCTCTCCATATTCCCTCTCCCATGAGATGGAGAGATGGAATTTGGGAAGCAAGGTGGTAGTCAGCACTGGCCCCCCAGGCTCAAGTCTGGGGAGCCAGGAGAATGGTGTGGGTAGGAGATGAAAAATCTGGATTTAGACACATGGAGCCTTAGCTCAGGGCTTTGGATTTCCAGGTTGGTTTGAGCTGATACAAGGTCACCCTGGAGTAAAGGACAGTTGGCCTTGGAAAAGGGTGAAGCAGAGTCAGAAAAGTGAGGAGAAGTCGTTGGAGACATAGAGAAACTGAAAGAAAACAGTTTTGCAGATGCCTTGGAGGAGAGATTGTTGCTTCAGAGAGCAAGGTGGTCAGAAGTACTGAGGAGGGTGTAGACCCCATTGGTCTTGGTGCAGTGAACATCAGACCCACAGCTTTGAAGTCAGCGTGGATGGGAATCCCAAGCTCCTGCCTCATTCCTCTGTGACTTTGGACAATTTGCTTATGTCCCTCAGTCCCCGTCTTCTAATACTGGTTTCACCTGATTCTAAGATTCATTCTGACCATTCAGTGAGCAAATAAATATAATGAACTTTAGCACAGGCCTGAATAAACATTAGTCTCTGATGCTGTTTTTAACAAATAATCATTTTCATCATTGTTGAGCTAACATTAAGTATTTACTAAGTAGCAGCTGTTGTGCTACAGGATTTGTATGGATTATCTCATTTCATGCTTAAGCTAGCTCAGTGAAAAAAAACCCTCACTCTACACATGAGGAAACAGGTTTCAAGTGGCTTCCAAGGGGACAGTATGTGCTGGGGTGCATGAGCTCAGGTAGTATGGCTCCGTCTGTGTTCTTCCACCTCTTAGCACTTCACAGAGGGAGAGGAGAGGCCTGCCCAATGGGCTCAGCGTGTAGAGACAGGAGGGAAAACTGTGGCAGATTGTGGTTGTTTCAGGAAATTGGAAGATAGAGGCAGGAGAGAAGTAAACAGCAGAGCAGCAGAGTCAAGGTAGGATTTCTTAGGAGAGATGGGCACTGAACTTTTTTTGGAGTTTTTTTTTTTTTTGGTCTCAGGCAGTAATCAGAATTAAAAGCCACTCAACAGCATACATTTATTGAGTGACTGCTGTATGCTCTTAAAATTCTCCTGATTTGTACATACAGTGGGGCATCAGCTCCAAGGAAACCAAGTTCAGTCTCCTCAGCTTTGGTTTATAGTAGACTGTTTGCCCAGATAGTCTTCGCCCCAGGACAGCAGATATTGCCCCCTGGAATTCCCATACTTCTGATAGATTGTCATCTGCAACTGTTCCTCATTTTTGTCACTGCAGAGATGCGTCCTGAGGAGATGGGTACAGAGGTCCAACACCCACTCCATCCTGCCTCATCTCGCCCACAGTTGACAACCAGATGCTGAAACAGGCAGAAAATGCACAGGAACTAAGGCCAGGGACCTCCCAGTCCCTCTCCCATACAATCCATTTAACGGACTGCAGACAATTACCCCTGAATAAGCAGTTTCTATTTCTCACCATGCTGTGGAGGGGAGAGAGGAAGTCTCATGCCCTTCACTTACATGTGGTGAGCCTGCCTCTAGCCACATCTAGTTGTAGGGCTTCCAGTGGCCATGAGGCTAGCTCCTGCTTGGAGGAAGGAAGCGGATAAAAATGCTGCCCTTGCTAATTCCACAGAAAGGAGAAACCCCATGAGTGAAAAGTGTTGCAGAGGAAACCATGGTTTACTGACATGGTATATAAGGCAGGGTGGATTGTTAGGGAAGAAGGTATCATTTGTAAGAGATGAAACTTTATCCCTATAAAAGACCAGATTGAGCTACCATAAACCTAAGTCCTTCTGAAGTAGCCATGATGGTATTGGTAGTACATTAAAAGATAGATAATATATTTTCTTTTATGTTCTACTAATCCCCCAGGGCAGTACTGAGTGGTTAACAAGATTTCTTTTTTTCTTTTTTATTTTTTGCTGAATGTATGCTGTGAACTTCAAAGGCACCTACCTTTCAGTTCAATTTTCTTTCTTGGGATTTTTACTTTTATTTTAGAAAAGAAATCTTTATTGAAAACATCTGAGTGAGCTTAAAAGTATTCAAGAAATTAAGACTGTTTAGCAAGCTAGTTTGCTGAGTTTGAAAAATTAGCTTTTCTACAGAGGTTTTTTTTTTTTTAATAATTTGAAGGTTTTCTTAAATACCCACTCATTTAGTGGTTTGCAGGACTCCTGAGGTACCCAAAATCTCTATTGGGACTTTTTTTTTTTTTTAATGTCTTGAATATGCGTTCAGATTTACAAACTGACTTTTCCAAGGGTAAACTATTATGAAATACATTTTTTTAAAATCAGAGTCTCACTTTGTCGCCCAGGCTGGAGTGCAGTGGCCCAGTGTTGACCGGCTGGGCTCAGGTGATCCTTCCCCTGCAGCCTCCCAAGTAGCCAGAACTACAGGTGTGCACTACCACACCTGGCTTTTTTATTTATTATAGAGACAAGATCTCACCAAGTTGCCCAGGCTGGTCTCGAACCCCTGGACTCAGGCAATCCTCTAGCCTCGGCCTCTTGAAGTGCTGGGATTACAGGCTTGAGCCACTGCACCCGGCCGTGAAATACTTTTAAATTGTTAACTTGTATATGATATAACTTTAAGTTTTTTGTTTGTTTAATTCATTGTGCTGAGTCTTTTTTTTTCTTTTAATTTAATCCAGAAATAGACAACAAGAAATATTACAAGTACAGCAAAGAGAAGACATTAAAATGGCTGGAAAAAAAGGTATAGTGCCTCTCTAGTGCCATGTGGTAAAAGCAAAAAATTCAGCACTCCTTTTTTAAAAAAAGTCTTTAGCGAAGGCAGTAAGTCTGAATCCAAAGACCATGTCATACCCAAGTATGAGAAGAAATCTTTGTCTTTTTATCCTTAACTCATGTATCTCTGGAGTTAGCTTGATATTTTCTTATGACTCACATCCTTATTTCTCCCTTATCCTACTATTGAATGAAATAATCTCTTGTTGTTTGTTGGTGTAGATTTGAGCCTTCCAAGCAACATGCTACTTATTGACTGTGTCAGTCCTGCAAGTACTCTGAGGGTGACGCTGCCCACACACAGCCAGGCTGGGGACCCAGTGCAGGCAATATTCAGGCTTAAAGGAAGTGTGTCTCTTTCTCAGTGTCAGCGCTCTCAGTTACCACAGTATGTTGCCTGTCATAGTGTGTAGGCCTGAAGAAGTCCATGTGTTAAGATCATCCAGGAATATTGCTGCCACACAATCTTTCTCCAAATGAGCAGCCATCTCTCATCTTATGGTATCTGGTGAAGATATTTCTAGGTTCTCAGATACTTCTTCCCAGATCTTAAATGAATTGAGAGACATCTGGAAAGTCATGGATTTCTAAAGTTAAGTTAAAAATATACCACTTGTCCCCTCAATTAATCACAGGTTAATCAAACTATGGCAGCATTAAAAACCAACAGTGTAAATGTTGGTGCCCGGGTCCAGGCAACTGCATTTTTCTCTGCTGACCAAGCTTCTAGTGACAAGGAAGGTAAGTAAATCGTTTCATCAAAAGTGATTTTTATCTGGAGCAAATTTCTTATATGTAAATGCTTATCTTAGGGTTTAAAAATCTTCATGTCACAGAAGGCTTATATTCTCACCAATGACTCATAGATTTTGTGACAGGAAGAAGATTTTTTATTTTATCCTCTTATTTCAGAAGAAAGATTTCTACTATAGATTACTTCTTTCACTCATTGATACTTAAATTATTCATTCAGCAAATATTTCTGGGTATATAATGTCAAAACATCTGGTTTTAGTCATTAAAAAGATAAAAACTAGGAATAGTGGCCTGTAATTGATGATAATTCAGGCAATCTTTGAATTACATAAATTTACCTAACAACACGTTGCACATACAGATAGTTGGCTGCTGCCATTCTGGGAGCAGTGGGCAGCACCCTTGCCATACTAAGTTTACCAGGGTCTTTAACTGGCTTTAACAAAAGAAGAGGAGGCATTGAATTGGATGGGTGAATGGATGGATAGATGGATGGATGGATGGATGGATGGATGGATGGATGGATGGATGGATGGATGGATGGATGGAAGGAAGGAAGGAAGGAAGGAAGGAAGGATGGATGGATGGGATGCATGGATGGATGGATGGATGGATGGATGGATGGACGGACGGACAGACGGATGGACACATGGATGAATAAATAAGACCATAGTTTTTTTGGGGGGGTTAAGTAGGAAGAGGGATATTAGAGGCTATTTAGATAGAGCCTCTGGTTTTAAAAATGGAAAATTGTGGCCTCAGAGAGATAGATGGCTTATTCTAGCTAGTAAGCAAGGTCTTCTGTTCTGAGTCCAGTGCTTCTACCAGTACTCCATGTAGAAGGTTCTGGGCTTGGCTGCATTGCCATTTAGTGTCCCAGCCACAAAGTAAGTTTGTACATACTTTACACTATTTTATTTTTAGATCTCTATCTTGGTGTGGTACCAGAAGAAGCAGATGAACTATATGTTGACTTTCCTAATATAGTTTTCTTTATCTAGTCATGTCTCATTGGATAATTACTATCCCAGACCATGAGCACATTTTAAGACAGGTCAAATGATAGCTTTCAGTTCTACATCGACAGTGAAAATTTCTCACTGAAGACTTTTTGAGATCAAATAGTCACCAGACGGCAGTCATTTTCTAAGTAATACTGAGGCAAATTGTTACCTTGACTTGAAGGCAGAAGAGAAAGGAAAAAAAGAAAATGAATGTCGCAGCAGCAAATCGGGGGTCTGCTTTGGGTGGTTTATATCCCAGTGTGGTTATTCCATCTTATGATTAAGTTTGATTATCCCCTCATATTCTACATAAAATACTGAGTTCAGGAGTAGGATTTTGAAGCATATTGTCTTATGTAACTATATTTTTAATTGATGCCAGAACTACATTTTAGTATTGAAGATCCAGATGCTTTAGAATTAATTATTTATATTCTGCTGAATTTCATGGGTTTTTTTTAAAGGCATTTTATTAGTTAAGGCATGTATTAGTTTCTAACACACACATACACACATATATAGTGCATATAATGTTGAGGGTTCTTATAAAGAAAATACCTAGTAGTAGAGACATCATATTTTATTTCTCTTTAATGAGTACACTCATTATTGTTCAATAATTAGATTTATTCTGTATTGTAGCAGACCTAGAAGTAGGAGTAGACTTTTTAAAAAGACATGAATATTTCATATTGTTACAGCTGATTTTTTAACTTTATTTCTATGCAATGGTCTCAACTAAGAAAATAGCCTTGAATTTTTGTTTTTACTATACTTTAGGGGGCATCTACCATGTTATACCTGTATTATCATATCTTTTACACCATCCTATATCATATCTCATCTATCATATCACCCTACTAGTGTGACAGATAGATATTACTGTCCCCATTTTACAAATTAGGAAGCTGAGGCTAGAGCTTAAGTGAGTTTCCTAACTCCAAATTGAGCCAGAATTTGAACTTAGGTCAATTTGACTGTAAAACTACCATAATTATTACTCTTCTTTCTGCTTCTTTCAGAGGATTATATTCGTTATGCCCATGGTCTGATATCTGATTACATTCCTAAGGAATTAAGTGATGACTTAGCTAAATACTTAAAGTAAGTATTGATTCTTTTCTGTCATAATCAAGTACCTTTGTGTTCTCTTGGTTTCCCCAGCATTGGAGTTGCTTTGTGGTTTAACAAATCATTGTTTCTGATAAGAGATTATTCTTGAGTTATGTCATATACTCTGTAGTTTGGAGGTGATTTTTTTTTTTTTTTTTTTTAGTTGGAGTCTCACTCTGTCACCCAGTCTGGAGTGCAGTGGCCGCTCCCAGCCACCACAGGCTCGACCTGCTGGGCTCCGGCGATCCTTCTGCCTCAGCCTTCTGAGTAGCCGGAATTACAGGCATGCGCTACCACGCCCGGGTGATTTTTTTATTTATTGTAGAGATGAGGTCTCACCAAGTTGCCCAGGCGGGTCTCGAACCCGCAGGCTCAGGCAATCCACTCACCTCAGCCTCCCAAAGTGGGGGATTACAGGCTGAGCCACCGAGCCCGGCTGGAGGTGATTTTTAATGGAATGAACTGACTTCATACAGAGTGCAGGAACTAGTGAATGTTAGAGTGGGAATTATAGCTTGGTCTGATTTTAGAGGATAAACTATGTAAAAACTTTATCTCCAGTTATACTTAATGAATTTGGTTCCTTGTGATCATTTTACTAGAAAGGAAGGAAGGATGGAAAAAGTAGATAGCATATAGAATATTTTTGAAAATTACATTTGAAGGTTTTGAGCATTTTTGCTATTATCATTTTACTATTATCATGTTCACTCATGTACCTTTATTATGCCCAATAATTGGTACTTAAAGTAATTATGAAACACAGTCTATATCTTTGAGGGACAGAAGAGGACTTTAAGAATGACTCGATTTGTGCTCCTTCCTTTATAAAGCTTTTATATTAAGGCCTTTTAGGTTTTAAAAATGTGTTTACTTTCTAGATTTTAGCAAAATTGTTGCTTCATTTTGTTAAATTTTTTGTAAGATTTTGTGTGTGATGATTCGATAGCTGTTTCTGGTCCTTGTAAAGCCTTTTATCCTCTAACCCAGAGGTCCCCAACTTTTTGGCATCGGGGATCAGTTTCTTGGAAGACAGTTTCCCATGGGGGTGGGAGTGGGGGATCATCAGGCATCGAATTTTCATAAGGAGTGCCCAACCTAGATCCCTTGCATGCACAGTTCACAATAGAGTTCACGCTCCTATGAGAATCTAAAGCCACAGCTGATCTGACAGAAGGCAGAGCTCAGCTCATCTCCTACTATGTTGCTCGGTTCCTAACAGGCCGTGGACCACCCGGGGGGGTTGGGGACCTATGCACTAGCCCATTAAGATACGACTTTTTAATAATGTAGTTGCTGTTTTTACAAATTCTGAGTCCTACTTTAAAAAACAATGAATGGGAATTGGCTTCTACAACAGTTAAATTGTATTGAAGGCCTGCTTCAAATTGATAATCATATCTTTCTGCTTAATATTACCCTGAATTTTTAAACTGCTTATTTTGTTAGAGACCTTACGGTTATTTTTACTCCATAGTTTGTATAGCTTCCTTTCTTTCCACTAAAATGCTTAAGATTTGGTTGAAGATTTGGGGAGAATCTGTTTAATGGAAGAAAAGGTAAAGTTTATGAGACTTTTTGTGAACAGTTAAAATAATTTTTACTCTTAAATATGTTATCATCATCATTTAAGAAGAATATATACTTTAACACCAAAACACAAATATATAAAGAAAAACAACTCTATTTCAACAAATGGATTATATTTTTAATTCAGGCAATTCCAATACAAGGAATTAAGTATCAAAATGAAGACTCCTTCATTTAGAAAATTTTCATTCTTTACACCAAGGTGATTAAACAGTAAGACAAATGAAGGTAAAGCTATAAGTTGAAAAGAAGGACTTATTAAGTCTTAAGGTGGCCCAGTCTTTCTGTTTGTCTATGAAAAACCATGACTATGATTCTTATGTTTAACTTCCTTAGGCTTCCAGAGCCTTCAGCTTCATTGCCAAATCCTCCGTCAAAGGTAAGAAGCTGTGACTAAGATATCTTTGGGGGACTTGGAAAAATATTACACTTTTACCACATGAGTTCAGCTTGTTCTAGTATATTTTAAAGCATACTAAATCTATCTTACTGATGCTGCGTGGAATAAAGAATGTACTAGGCTTTTTGTCAGTATTTTTATTTTTGTAGATTTTACCTGAATAGTGAATAACATGCCATGAAAACCCAAGAAGAGTTGGTTTTAGAAAGATAGATAATCCTGTAAAAAAAATTATAGATATATAATTAAAGGGAAATCTTCCTGAGTTTGCAAGATAACTTAATTAATTGTATTAATCACCAGAAATACTCTACATATAACTAACACTAATTTTTCCAAACCTAATTCTCACTGGCACAGAGGTACTCAGAGCATGATTTTTGTAACACAAAGAATCTTTTGAGCAAGGATGACCACATTTTTTTTTTCTGAATTTAAAATGGTCAACAAATTTATGTGTATACTTTATCTGTTAGTCGAAAAACTTTGCCTCTTCCAGACATTCCAAAACTGCCACCCACAGCTTCTCTGCAGCTTGTGTTTATCTCCCAGAACCAGAGAAATAGAGAAGCCAATCCAAAACCACACCTGATTGCAAGTTGCAGTGTCCCTCAGCCCAGGCCACATCTCAGACGAGTAAGCATGTTCCCAAGACAGGGAAATAAATGTGTGCAGCAGCTTGTCAATGAGGCCATTCTCCAATCAGCAGTAATGGATGCCTTGGGAATGTCAAAGGGATATGTCGAGGATGTTAAATTCTCTGCATTTACTTCTTGATCTTCAAGGTGACCAACATGCTCAGGATTTTTTTGTTCCATGCCCTGTTTGGAGACAGTGGTGACTCCAAAAACATTCATTACTTGGATTTTTTTTAAAAGGTCTGAAAATTGAAAATGCATCAGTGTTACCTTGGGGCCATGTTCAACAAGTTGTCAAAGGAGGTGCATCTTTTGCTGTCTTAGAGAGCAGCACTGGACAGAAATCAGTTGCTGTAAGATCTAAAAAGGACCTTTCTGGCCACACCCATGCTTCTTCCCGCCCAGTAGCTAATCTTGGATAGTAGCTCTCACTGAGCTAGAGAAACATAATTGCCTAACTGTCATTAAGAGAATAGGTTCTCTAAAAGTGTTTGTTAACATATTTTTTTCTCCCAAATATCCGTCTTCCTTACTAACTTAGAGATCATTCACGAATTGTTCTAAATCCATTCTTGAAGGCTTCAGCCTTTGATACCTTTGATTTCATAAGTTTTTTTCTTCTTTGTTCCTATTTTCTGCTTTCTTATTTTAATTTCCAAAGTTTAAGTTGTTTGTGATTTCATCATTTTAATTTAAATCAAGGGTCAGCAAACTTTCTCTTCTAAAGCCAGATTGTAAATATTTTAGGCTCCATGAACTGATGGTCTCTGTTTCAACCACTCAGCTCTGCTGTTGTAGTGTTGTAACAGCCAGAGCAAGACGTAAATGAATTAGCATGGCTGTGTTCCAATGAAACCATGTTTATAAAAATAGGCGTCCAGCTGGATTTGGCCCCTTCACCATCATTTGCCAAGCCCTGATTTTTATCTTGGCATCTTGCTCCTCCTGACCTCAACCCTTGTCTCTTGGATTATTTTAGTTGCTTTTTGAGGTCTTCCCTTCTCCATGTCTTCCTGAGATTTTAGGGTACAGGTTACAAACTGTACTTGATGATGGACCATTGCTTAAATATGTCTTCTACTAGCTTTCCTATCTGTGTCCAGGATTTGGTTGATTTTTGCAGTCAGAGTTGATTCTTTTCAGGAAATACATTCCAGTAGCCATGAGGTATCTTTGTATCTATGTTGTAATGGATTGCATGGAGCCCATCATCCTTAATGTGTTTTATATTATTTTCCCTTACTATCATATGTCTGCCTTTGTTGACGCTCAGCTTCCAGCCCTCATCCCTGTCAGTCTTTTGGATTTATCACTGTCAGCAAGCAGGCTGAATGCAACCAGTGGGTTTGGAGATGCTCCCAAGTTCCTTCTTGAAAATCTTTTGTCAGGATGATAAGGCCAGACCTAACATTAATTTCTGTGGTATCTTCTGTTTGTTCTTCTATTTCCACAACTGCATCCATTTAGTCGTAACCTTTGTTACTGTCTTTATGAGCTACTTTTCTGCTGAAACCACCCTCCAAATCCATAGTGATTCAGTCTTTTAAATAACACAGATTTTAGTAAATGTTACTATCCTGTTTTTTCCAATATATTCAACAGTGTGCTGGGAACAACATAAAAACTAGTTATGTGCAGAGACTGCCACAAGCATTTCTTTTTTTATATAAGCACTTATAACTGATGTCTTGTTTGACTGTAAAATTTTAAGACACATGAACAAGTCAGTCTTCTTCTGAAATATTATATGTATTTATGGAGGTATCTTAAACTCTTGTCATGAACATTTTTAAATTTGAATTATCAGTGAAAAGCAAGCTTCACTAGGCATAGTGACACACACCTGTAGTCTCAGGTACTTGGGAGTTTGAAGCAGGAGGACCTCTTAAACTCAAGAGTTCAAGGCTACAGTGAGCTATGATTGCCCCTGTGAATAGTCACTGCTGCCCCAGGCAGGACAACATAGCAAGACCCTGTCTCTAAAAAGAAGCAAAGTATATGATGTCCAGGTGTTCATAATGACATTTATTTTTGGAACATTTGCCACAGAGAAGGAAAATAAACATCCTGATAACTTCAAGCCTTTGCATTTTGAAAATATTATACCCTTTTGGCATTATTAACTGTGAGTTCTACTCCTGGCTAAAAATATCTTTGTGGAATAAATGCATCACCTAAACACCCTTTGCTGTCTTAATTTAAATAGAAATATGTAGTCTTAAGAAAGTTGCATATATAGGTTCACTTTGTGCTGATAAGTGGTTCATATATGCTAGACTAGTCTTTTTCTCTTGATCATTCGTTTGCTAGAGGTTGCTGTGTAGCCCAGATACGGTTTTCCCACATTATGTGGTGTATTTCCAGAATGCCCCTCTGTTTTTTATAGCAAATTTTTAAAGATACATTGTTTTGTTCCCTTGGGTTATGTGGGCTGTGGCATCTTTTAGCACCAATTCTACCAGCTCTTTGTTTGGCAAAAGCAGAGGCATGAAGAATGAAGCTGGGGACAAGTCTGTATTTCCTAGAGTAGACACATATTGGGTCTTGTCAACCTGGTGTCTCCAAAAAGAGCTTGAAGATTGTAAACATTCAAGTTGCCATCACCATGCAGTCAATTCTCCATGTGAAACAGAACACTCCTCTACCCTGCTATTGCACCTTTTGCATTGTAAGCATGGAATGATTTATTTTGTGATCATCAAGTCCACAGTCTCACCCTGGACAAGATTCTCACATTCATTGGTGCAGAATGCTCATGTGAAAGGTGAAAATATTAAGTAAGGTTGACTTGGTAGCATGGGGCCTAATGGAAAGAGTATTGTATAAAAATTGAGATCTTGGCCCAGGCCCTCTAGTAGGTGATCCTAAGCTATTCATTCAGCCCTTTGTGCTTCCCTCTCTGGCTGCTTGCTGTGCCAGGTTGTTCTTGCATGCATGGATAAAGTGAGATAATTATTGGATTGAAAGGAGGAAAGGACATGCAGCTATACAAAAATGGTAATAATAGAATAATATTGTCCCTTTATTCACAAGTGAACGTTAAACCAGCCTAGGAGGCGAGTGAAATAAAGATTCTGATGGGACTCCTGACTCCCTTAGAGAGAAGTCTCATCTTTGACTTCTATATCTTGAATTGAGACAGAGTAGGAACGGGACAGCCCCATAGACATATTTTTCATACTGGCTTACCAAAAGATCCTCCACCACCCAGCTTCACTATGTAAAGAAGCAACATTTCACCATAAATCTTACCCAAGATAGTTGACCCTACCACACGCATACACACAAAACCAGGGGAATGACTGATCCTGACCTCTTACCTCATTATACTACTAAAATCCCTGCCCCAGGAGGGGCTTATCTGCCATTTTTTGACCATGAAACATATGCATCACATTAACATGATTTCTCACTAAATGCTTGCACACCCTACATTCCACCCCACACATGTAATAACGCTGGCTTAGCTCATGAATGATTCATGTAACCCTCCTTAAAACACCGTAGGGACCTACCCTCTAGGAGCCAGCCGGATAACTCTTTCTCCTGTGCTGTGTTCCTTGTGCTCCAGCATAGGCCCCAATAGGCCTTGTCTGAGAAAACTTGCTTGACCTCCTGTCGATTTCCATTGCATAGAGATCCTGAGAACCCGCAGTCAGTACCGCATTCATCGTGTCAGCAATCACCTAGATGCCCACTGTACCTGGCACATAAAAATTGTGTGCTTAGTATTGCCCAACCCACTAAGAGCTGTGTACCACACTTACCCAATCATCCCACCATCACCATGGTTGCTTTTTGGAAGATGATATGTGACTTAATTTCTTAGATAATTGGCAAAATGTGAAGGCACTTATAAAAAGGCCTTTGATGGGTTTGCTGTTCCATCGGCCTCTGTGTGGGTCCAAATTACACATGTTGAGTTGTTTTTTAATGGGTTTATGTTAGTTTCAAGGTGACATTTGACACCAATTCACTGCTCTAACGTTGCAGAAAATAAAGTTATCAGATGAGCCTGTAGAAGCAAAAGAAGATTACACTAAGTTTAATACTAGAGATATGAAGACTGAAAAGGTATGTGTGTTCAGGTTTAGTACATGTTATATGTATTCTGTGATGCTGCATGAATACGCAACAAGATGCTTGGTTATAGCTGTCATTTTGACCAGGAAGACTTATTAACTTGCATTTCTGTGACTTAATAATTAATTCAAAATTGTGTATAACAATGAAAATAAGTAATTAAGACTTTTTATAATTCACAGCAAAGCAGTACACTATCAAGAGTGTACCTAACTTTGCTATGTATTCATGGAATGACAGGGAGGGAAGGGTAGGAGTCTCTACAAGTAATTTTTTTGTCAACCTTATTGCCCAGAAGCTTCCTAGACATTAGGATGATGATTATAAAAATTATTAATAACTGACTTGGTATGGTGGCTCACACCTGTAATCCCAGCACTTTGGGAGACTGAGGTGGGAGATTTGCTTGAGCCTAGGAGTTTGAGACCAGCCCAGGTAATATAGCAAGACCTTATCTCTGCAAAAAATCAAAAAATCAGCTGGGCGTGGTGGCACAACGCTATAGTCCTGAGCCTAGAAATTCAAGGCTGTGGTGAGACATGATTGTACCACTGTACTCCACCCTGGGCAACAGAGTTAGATCCTGATTCAAAAAAAAAAAAAATTTTAATAACCCCACCGTTGAATATTCAACCTGGCAAATATTATTTTGGTAACATTTCTTACTGAGTTTTATCTGACACATGCATTATAAATAACATATGTAGCTTTTTAAATTGGTATTATATAGTTTTTGATTCTGCTCTTTTTATTTAGCATTATATTGTGAACATGTTCACATGCTATTAAAGATTCTTTGAAAAATTGTTCATTGTTTCATGATAGTCAATCATGTGTATTGCTTTATTTCATCAGATGGAATATAGTTTTTAATCATTCCCCTATTTTTGAACTTACAAATTAGTTCTGAATTTTTTTTGTTTTAATAAGTGATAGACATTCTTATCTACAATTTGTATCTTTAATTATTTCAATAAACTATAGTATAGAACTAAGAGTAAGAGCTTAGAGAGCATGAACTCTTTCATGATAATAGAAATATCTGTAACTAACATGTTTTCCAAAAATGTAGAAATGTGCACTCCCAAACATTATTGCCAATGAATATTTATCTTGCATTCTTAACAGCATTGAATATTATTTTTATTTTTGTACATTTTTGCCTGTCAAATTAGGCTGTATTTCTTTAACTAGAAACTTTAATTGTTTTTCAAATGCTTATTGCTCATTTGCATTTTTGCAAATTGTTCATGCCCCTTGCCTGTTTTTATGTTGAGGTAATAATGTTTTTCTGTTGATTTGTAAAAGCTTGTTCTAAATTAAGGCAATTAACATTTTTCATGACATATAGATACAAATGTTTTTAGCCTTTTTATTTGATTTTCTGACAATGTTAAATTTTTCTGAGAATTAAATATCGAATTTTTTTCTGTTGTTTTTATGCTTTAAAAGATTTTGCCTATTCCAAGGTAACTTCCACTTTGATTTTTAAAAACTTACTCCCCTTAGAGTTTAACATTTTTTATAAATTTTATTTATTTATTTTTAGAGACAGGTTCCTGACTCTGTCACCCAGGCTAGAGTGCAGTGGTGCAATCATAGCTCACTACAGCCTCAAATTTGTGGACTCAAATGCCTCGGTAGCTAGGACTACAGGCATGTACCACCATACCTGGTTAATTTTTGTTTTATTTTTTATTCTTGTAGAGATAGGGTCTTGCTATTTTGCCAGGCTAGGCTCAAATTCCTGGGCTCAAGCAATCCTCCCACCTCCGCTGTCCAAAGTGCTGGGATTATAGGCATGAGCCATCACACTGGGCCCAAATTATATTATTTATATATAATTTATTTGAATATATGCTATCGGGATAATCCAAGTTAAGATTTGCTTAAATAGCTAGTTATCTTGATGCTTTATGTAAACAGGGACATTGTGAGTTTCTCTGGGAGAAATCTTTCTGTCCCACCCTTCTGTGGGAATGCTATTTCTTATTGTATCCACTTGGGCATAGCACCAAGAGAAGAGAGTTGGACTAGGATGTCTTAAATGCACAGGGTAACTCATCTGAAAGAAACTGTCACTTTTTACCATCCTGTCAAAATTTAAATTATAAGTGACAGAACGTGAGAAGCAAGATTGTAGAAATTATATACCATGCCCCTAAAAAATGCTTGGCAAGGACTTTGCCTTACAGTTCCCAGAGAGACGATAATTTTTTTCTTTGCTGATTCCCATCATTTATACTTCTTGCAAACAAGTTGTGTGGCATTGAAGTAAAATTAGCTGCTATTTGTTTATCGGACACAGAAAAAAAGAAAACAGTGACCAGAAAGAAATAGAAATGTACTGAGCAGAGTTATTTGGAGTCAACTTTTTGGAAAGTATTTTTTGTTGGAGGAAAAATTAGGCAGCTATCTATCCTTCTGGTCTGGGTTGCTTTGCAGTACAGGTCATCTTTTGAATGTAATAGGGTTGTCCTTGGTTTCCCATAGAACTAATGAAGAAAGTCAGATGGCAAATTGGTGTGAATTATTCATCATGTGGTAATACAAGGCTGTAATTCCTTCCTCTTACAATTGCGGCCTGTGTCAGTTCCATTGTTTGTGTTATTGTACTTAATGCACCCTCCAGAATTATTCCCCCAGAAGTAAACCATTGGTTTTAACAGTCCACTCCTTAGGAGGCAGCAGTTTTGTTTTCTGTCTCTTTTAACATATTCTGTTAAGTCTGAACTCTGAATAGAAATCAGAACTTTCTTTCATTCTTTTATGAAGCATATTAGTGGGGGACACTTACCTTCCCTAATGAACCTTGAGACATGCAGTCTTGTTTGATTTACATGTATGATTTATAAATGTTACATTTGTAACAATTTTTCTTTTTTGTTAACAGAAAAATAGCAAATTGACTGCAGCTCAGAGGGCTTTGGCTAAAGTTGACAAGAGTGGAATGAAAAGTATTGATACCTTTTTTGGTGCAAAAAACAAAAAAAAAATTGGAAATATTTGAAACTTTGAAAATGACATCTAGCAAAAATACTTGCTTTTTACATGTTTCTTTTTCATCATCACCTTTTGGGGGTTGGGGGGAAAAGACGACAATTTTTAGATTCTCTTGAACATTTCTTTGTGTCTGATTTTTTTTTTTGTTCCTAAACAAAATATGGGAAAGTAATTGCATCACTTCATGGCTGTGACCTTTGGAGTCCCTTTTGACATAATAAAAAGTAATCAAGTGAATAGAATTAACATTGTGTCACGATTTCCTCAATAAACTGACCTGTGACAATATTGGAGTGTATGCCTGTTATTTTATGCAACTTTGCACACAGAAGCTATAGCAATATAATTTTCAATCTACTGAGAGAAAATGGAGAACAAAACTACCGGATAAATTATTACTTTTTAAAAGACTTTAGTTTTTGGTAAATCTTTTGTTCAATGATGTGGTTCTGTTTTTATGAATATGTGTTCATAAAGTAGACAGAAGAATAAACAAAAATTATCTCCCATTTCTTCATTACCCAGAGATAATATGGTGCATTTTCTTGTAGTAATTATTTCTAAAAGAATTATAATAGTACTTTTATAAACTTTTTTAAACATCATTATTTTGTGAGCATTTTCCCATGTTACTAAGCATTTTTCATAAATATGTTTTTCAGTGGCAGTATAATTTTCAATTATTTGGATGTTTAATTATTTAATAACCATGACCCTGTTCAGATATTTGGATCATTTGCAAGTGTTCATTATTTGAAGAATCAGATTATAAATAAATATTTGTCTATGGTTTTATTGCTTCCTTAGAATAGATTTTTAGATGTAGGGTTAGTGGTTCAAAAATAAGATTTTCAAATATATACTTGTGGGAATATATTTCATAGAAAGGTTATAGACTCTTGGACTCTTAACAAATGCAGGTGTGATTGAGGCAGGGTATTCAGTGTAGGTTAACATAGATAGATAAATTTCTTGTAAGCAGTTTTAAAATAGAGGAACCATTCAGACATTTTTTCTTATCACATCAGACCAGACCACCCTGCAGGCTGGAATGTGAACTGGCCAGTCCCCACCCCACCTCCTCAGCTCATCAAAGGAAGCCAATCAAGGTGTAGAAATGGTGCAGACCACATTTTACCTCATGGATTAACATAATAATCAGGCTATCAAGGCAAAATGCCTGTTCTGGGAAAGGCCACCCCTTCATCAGAGGTAGAGAGATGGTAATCTCTCAGAAGCAGATACCTCTTTAGCATGATAATTATTATGTAGCTGTATCTAGCTTCTTTCAAAAAGCAAAGGACAGTTTTTCTCTCAAGACACCCACCCATGCCAGCTCTCTGGCATGCCTCCCTTTCTCTTTCTCTCCATAACACATTCTGTTTTGAAACTACTCTGGCCACTCTGAAATTCTTTTCAGCAGTGAGTCCAAGAACTTGCAAGCATTTGCCACATCCCACCTGAAAGAGGAATTCTCTTATTCTGTACCAGCTTGTTAGTGTTAAATGTTATCTTTGCAAATAAGTGGGAAAAGATTTTATTTTAATTTGCATTTTTCTAATTAGTAGTGAAAAATGCAAATTTTCACTAATGATCAATTGTTAGCTTATAGAGAATTGTCTATTTATAAATTATTGGGGTGTCAGTATTTTTCTTATTAACTGAAAGTATCCTATAATTTAACTTAAGAACATAAATTTTTGTGTCTCTTGTTCATTGTGAACTTATTTTCTTGGTTTGTACTTTGCCTTTAATTTTATTTATTTATTTAAGTTGGGGTCTCAACTCTGTTGCCCAGGCTGGAGTATGGTGGCACACTCACGGCCACCACAGCCACAACCTGTTGGGCTCAGGCAATCCTTCCACCTCAGCCTTCCAAGTAACTGTAACTACAGGCATGTGCCACCACACCTGGCTATTTGTTTGACTTATTGTAGAGACAGGTCTTGCCAAGTTGTCCAGGCTGGTCTCAAACCCCTGGACTCAGGCAATCCTCTTGCCTCCGCCCCCCAAAGCGCTGGGATTACAGGTGTGAGCTGCCACACCCAGCTTGTTTATGATTTTTTTTACATGCAAATGTTTTTTAGTTTTTATGTAAATATTTATACATAAACATTTCCTTTACATAGATGTTGCACTGAGAAAGATTTCTTTTTACAGTAAATTTAACTAGCCACTTTTATTTTTTCTAATTTTTTTACATTAAATTTTTGTTTTATATTTAACTATATTTAAATCATCTAGGAATTTTTGTTTAAATATGCTGTGAGATAAAGCTATAATTTGACTGTTTTCTCACCAGCTTATTTTTCCATTTGATCTGTAGGGTTATTTTGTCAGGTTCTAAGAGTACATTCCAATGGGACTTATATTGAGATTTTTGTGAGGTCCATAAATTATTTTGGAAAAAACAAACATCTTTACCACCTATAGTATTCTTATTCAAGAGTATAGTATTTATTTATATTCACTCAAAACCTAATAATACCTTTCACTAACATTTGGTTCTTCTTCAGTAGGTTCTGGATGTTTCTTTGTAAGAGTATGTCTAGGTATTTTTGTTGCTGTTAATGTAATTTATTCTTTTCCCCATTTAGGTGTGTTAATTTCTCATTTTGTGGCAAAGTTTTACATTTTTATATATTTATATTTTAAATAACCAATTTACTAAACTATTTATCTAAAATTTTTTCATTTTATCTGTCTTGGGTTTCAATACATAATAAGGTATGCAATTTACTTCTTAAAAATTGCATTCAATTATTCTAATAGTTATACATTTTTTTTTTTTTTTGAGTTGGAGTCTCACTCTGTCACCTAGGCTGGAGTGCAGTGGCACACTCACGGCCACCACAGCCTTGACCTGTTGGGCTCAGGTGATCGATTGTTCTGCCTTAGCCTTCCACGTAGCTGAAACTACAGGTGCACACGACCACACCCAGCTAATTTTTTGATTTATTGTGGAGAGAAGGTCTTGCCAAGTTGCACAGGCTGGCCTCAAACCTCCGGGCTTAGGCAATCCCCTCACCTCAGCTTCCCAAAGTGTTGGGATTATGGGCATGAGCCACCACGCCTGGCCTAGTTATACCTCTTTTATATCTTTCATACTATGTTGTACATGGACTTGACTATTCAGAATAGTTTTAAAGAATAATAATAGTGATTTTTATTGATGTACTTTACCATTAATTCTGACACTAGCTATTGTTAACATGATAAAGAACATTCACCTTTGATGTTTTCTTTTATACTTAGTTTCCTTAAAGTTTAAATTAATAGTTGGTGTTGGTCATTATCATATCTTTCTGGCATCTATTGAAGTGGTTATAGAGTTTTACCACGATTAAACCATACTTGAATGTCTGTAATAAACCTTCCCTGGCAGTAGATAAAGGAAAGATTGCATAGCATATAGTTTATATCTGGCTTAGCCTTTGTGAAATCTAGTTTTCAATTAGACTTTCTAGGCTTCCATTTAGAATTTTTACAGCCATATTCCCAAGCAATGTGCTGTTAGGTTTTAGTGTTAGAATTATGCTGATTTCGATCTCTTCCAGTGTTTTGAAAGGATTCGCTTTGTGTTAGGAATATTCTATTTCTCAAAAATTTAAAAGTATGTTAGAGGTAAAACTGCCTAGCTTTGGAACCTTTTTGTTGTTGTTGTTATAGTTTTCTTTAATCTGGAAGACTTTCCGTTCTTTGTCTTGACATTTTTTAGGAGCACAGGCTCGTTATTTGGTAGGATGTTTCTCCTTTGTTTTTTGTCTAATGTTTCGTCTTGATTAAAGTCAAGTCATACACCTTAGTGCATCATGTCAGGAATCAGTCTGTACCAATACCAGTGATATTGACTTTGATCACTTGATTAAAGTGGTGCCCACAAGTTTATCCACTGTGAATTATTATTGATTATTTTGGTAATCAATAAGCAATTTGTGAGTAAATACTATAGATAGGTTACTTACCTTGATGGAATACTTACCCAAAAAATTGATAAGTATTCTATGATAGAATACTTACCTATTTCTTATATAAGTATCCTATTCCTTATCAATTGTATACCTACTACTTTTAGGATCCGCTGAAGATTTTTCTGACTCTACCATTTCTTCTATATTAGTAGTTGGCACACTTGTATAAGGAGGAGATTTCCCTTCTCCACTTGCTTACTTACCCATTTCTGAATTCATATCAGTATGGATTTGTAGATTTTTATTTATCTGGTGGGTTTATTACATTGTTGTTATTGTTATTAACTTTGATGCTCAAATTGTCCCAGAAGAGCCAGTAGGAATCTCTTCTAGCTGACCTTGGTATTTTTTGTATGGTTCCATCATTCTATAGTACCTCCTTACTTCTGTGACAGAGTGTTGCAGGTTCTTTCTATATCTTCCCTACCCAACCCCTGAATCGACCCTTTTGCCAAGGATCCCTAGTTCTTTTCAGTGGAGAATAGTATTTTGAAACCAGGATCTAGACAGAGGTATGCTCATTGCTATTGGTATGTCATTCCTTAGTGTCCAGATCTAGGAAACTAGGAAATGTATGTGTGTGTGTACAATGTATACAAACACATATACACATTGTAGGCTCATATCAGCATTTCTAAATCTATCCATGCATCTATTAGTATTTATCTATGGTGGTTTTTTGTAGATTTCCTTTATCATATTGAGGAAGTTTTTTTCTACTCCTAGTTCACTGAGTTTTTATCATAAATAGGTATTGAATATCATCAAATAACTTTTTTGGATATATCAAGATGATCATGTAGTTTTCCTTTAATAAAGGAATATCTTTAATATATGAACTATGATTTTTTTTTTTAATGTTAAACTAACTTTGCATTCTTCAGATAATCCCTACTTGGTCACAGTGTATTATTATTTTCATATATAGAATGAGGTTTTATTTTCTGATCTTTTTTTTTTTTTTTTTTTTTTGAGTTGGAGTCTCACTCGGTTGCCCAGACTGGAGTGCAGTGGCCGCTCCCGGCCACCGCAGCCTCACCTGCTGGGCTCCGGCGATCCTCCCGCCTCAGCCTTCCGAGTAGCCAGAATTACAGACACGCGCCACCAAGCCCAGCTGATTTTTTGTAGAGATGAGGTCTCGCTGCCCAGGCGGGTCTCGAACCCGTGGGCTCAGGCAATCCACTCACCTCAGCCTCCCAAAGGCACAGGATTACAGGCTGAGCCACCTAGCCCGGCTCTCTGATATTCTTTTAAGGATTTTTGTGTGTTCATGAGGGATATTGGTCTTTAGTTTTCTTTACTTATCATAATTTTGATGTCAAAGTAAAACTGGCCTTATAAAATAAGTTGGAAAATATTCTTTTATTGTCTGTTTTCTTAAAGAGTTTGTGTAGGCTTGGCATTGTTTCTTCCTTATATGTTGGACAGAACTCACCAGGGAAGCCATTTGTGCCGGGAATTTTTTTCTGGGAAGGTCTGTAATTACTAATTCAATTTCTATGCTATCTATAAAGAGCTATTCTAATTTTCTCCTTTTTCTTGTGCCAGTTTTGGTAATTTATATCTTTCAAGAAATGTGTCTATTTCATCTTGGTTGTCAAATGTATTTGTGTAATTAGTTCATCATATTCTTATTATCCTTTTACTGTCTATGGATCTGTAGTGATGGTCTTTCTTTCATATCTGATATTGGTCATTTGTGTCTTTTTTGTTTTCCTGATAAGTCCATCTAAAGCTTTACAAGCTTCATTGATCCTTTCAAAGAACCATTGTCTTCTGGCTTGCATAATTTCTGATGAGACATCTATGATAATTCTTTTTTAAGATGACAATTCTTATATTACTTCTACTTTATATAATAGTGTTCCTTCTCCTCCTAACTTCTTTTAAGATTTTTTCTTTATTATTAGTATTTAGCAAGTTGATTATGATGTTTTGCTTGGGAGTCCGTCAAGCTTCTTGAATCTCTGAGTTTATAAATTTTCATCAAATTTGGAAAATGTCTGGCCAGTATTTCCTTACATACTTTTCCCCTTTTCTTTCTTCCCTTTTCTCCCTACCCCCTCAACTTCTGGGACTCTAGTTACATGTACACTAGGCAACTTGGTATTGTCCCCCAGGTCCTATCACTAAATTTCTGTTCTTTTTTTTTTAATGGTCCACTTTTAAACAGTTTCTCTTTTTATATTTTCAAGTTTACTTTGATTTGTAATATTTCATCTTCTATTAACCTCAGTGCATTTTTATTTTAAATATCGTACTAGTTCTAGATTTTTTTTTTTTTTTTTAGTTGGAGTCTCACTCTGTCACCCAGACTGGAGTGCAATGGCCGCTCCCGGTCACCGCATCCTCCACCTGCTGGGCTCCGGCGATCCTTCCGCCTCAACCTTCCAAGGAGCTGGAACTACAGGCACGCACTACCATGCCCGGCTAATTTTTTATTTGTTGTAGAGATGAGACCTCGTCAAGTTGCCCAGGCGGGTCTCAAACTCGCGGACTCAGGCAATCCACTCACCTCACCCTCCCAAAGTGCTGGTATTACAGGCTGAGCCACCGAGCCTGGCCTAGATATTTTATTTTGCTCTTTTTAAAATCTTCCCATTTTCTTCAGTATGTTTGTTTTTCTTTAAATACTTTATTATGGTTAAAGTAACGACTTAAATGTCTTTATCTACTAGTTCCACCATCTTTGTGACCTCGGGGTCTATTTCCCTCCCCCCCCCCCCCCCCCCCCCCGTGTGTGTGTGTGTGTGTGTGTGTGTTGTTTATTGTTGTTTATTTTGGAATAAGTTTATACTTGGGAAATGTTACAAAAATAGTAGTAGAGTTTCTATATACCATTGACTCAGCTTCCAGCAACATTAACATCTTACGTAACCGTAATACAAGGAATGAGAGGAAAGGCTACACTTACCCACTTGCATATCATCCGTACTAGAGTTAAACTTCTTAGCAACAGGAACTCAAGTAATATTCAAGTTTGTGTCTTGTAGTGTTGGGCACACAGTATGGAATTGGTAAATATTGTGTACATGATAGATACGTTGAATAAACAATCCTCATTAGTTGAGACTTGACTGTTTTTTCCAAGGTACAATGTCAGAGTCTTTATCCACATTGGTCTTTCAAAGCGTCTAAGCTGTTTCCTAACCTTCTTTTAGGTCCCGAATATGCCAAGCTGTCCCCACACTGGTGCCTTTGTATGATTGGTTTGTTTCCATATTCCTTTCTCCTGCTCTTTACATAACTGATCCCATCTTGTCAGTGTCACTTATCTCAAGGACTACTTTTTTGCTACGCATGGTGGCTTACATATGTAATGCCAGCACTTTGGGAGGCCATGGTGTGAGAATTGCTTGAGCCCTGGAGTTCAAGACCAGTCTGGGCAATATAGCAAGACCTCATCTCTAACGGGAATCAAAAAATTAGCCGGGCATGGTGGCACACATCTGTAGCTCCAGTTACTCGAGAGGCTGAGGTGGAAGAATCTCCTGAGCCCAGGAAGAAGTCAAGACTGTGGTGAGCTGTGATCATGCCACTGCACTCCAGCCTGGTCAACAGCGTTAAGTCCCCGACTCAAATATATATATATAATATATATATATATAATTTTTTTGAGAGACCCCATCCCTGACCTGCTTCTGTCAGATACTCTTCCTCCCATCTTCCTGCCTTACTGTCAGCACAGGAACTTGCCTGAGAATTACAGTCATATCCCCTGCCACACACAAGGACATTTTGGTCAATGACAGAATGCATCTATAACAGTGATCTCATAAGATAACGGAGCTGAAAAATTCCTATCGCCTAATGAATTGAAACCATCATAACATTGGAGCCCAAGGCATTACCTTTTCTCTGTTAAGATATGTTTAGATGCACAAATATTTCCCATTGTATTACAATTGCCTACAGCATTCAGTACATCAACATTCTGTACAGGTTTGCAGACTAGTAGCAATAGGCTACACCATATAGCCTAGGTGTGTAGTAGGCTATACCATCTAGGTTTGTGTAAGTACACACCATGGTTTGCACAGTAACGAAATTATGAAATTCTTCTCATAATGTATCCCATGATTAAACAACACATAACTGATAGACATAATAGACCTAGCACCTAACCACTTGAGGCAGCACAGAGTAGACCTTCAACAAATATTTGTTGCACAAGA
This sequence comes from Carlito syrichta, assembly GCF_000164805.1. Lineage (NCBI taxonomy): Eukaryota > Metazoa > Chordata > Mammalia > Primates > Tarsiidae > Carlito > Carlito syrichta. The sequence goes on from NW_007258409.1 coordinate 439,393, forward strand.
GAATTAGCCAACCAGTCAATCAATCTGTACTGGACACACTAGACAAGTGCTCTGCAGTATAGCACTGGGGTCCTCAGAGGGTTTATGACTAAACCCTCAATGTCAAGATTCATTCTGAGAATGGGTTTCCTATGATACACAAATATTTGAAGTCCAAGGATATATCCATAAATTCATTCATAAACGTGTATGGGCCTTAAGCTTGTGTGTTGATGGTGGTAGTAAATGGAAATAGATTCAATCTTTAATCTCTCTGGATAAAGGGCTGTGAATTGCTTGAACTCTAATTGCTATAGTCATTTCATTGACATATGTTGCAGATCTGAAGCTAGACTAGGTTGTTTACATCTGTGTGGCTGCACTGTTAATAACTTTGCTTTTATGTGACATTTGGAGATTATTTATATCAAGCTCACAGCCTAAATTATTGAAGGTTGAGAATATATGTGGTCCTTGTCTTCCCAGGAGCTTGAATAGGAGCTCCCACTTGACTTAGCCACAAATTAAAGGAGAATTTGGAAAATCAGCAATTTTGTTTTCCTGCGTATTTGACTTTACCTTTGATGCCAAGTTGAAGATCCTAATCTTACTTGCAACATACAACCATTAACTAAGAGTTGAACAACAATTGAAAAATGAAGAACAAACTGTGTTACACATGCCAAGTGCTGTTTTGGGGAATAATCTTAAGAACAAATCAGTATGGGCCTATATGCACATGTATTGTCTATAGACACATAGACACACATATAAATACACATAAGCATATACAAACATAAACACATGCCACACATATGCATAAATACACACTAAAATATCCTATCCTTTCAAATTCTTTAAGGAATTTCAAACTAGAGTTTTTTAGGCTTTATTATAGCAAACATGAGGACACTTCAGCTTAAATCCTTTGGCTCTTTGCTTCCCTTACGTCATTTTTCTTTTTTATGAATGTACTGAGTTTGGGAAAATGTCAGAACATTTCTACAGACTACAAAACCATGTGGATACACACACAAGAGTCTCCATCTTTTCCATCAAACCATATATATATATATACTCTGAAACTGATCCCAGATTACCAACGTTCTTTCCTTTTTTTAATGTCTAATTTATCTTCCTCGTGTTCTCAGCCCTCAAGGCCCTGACATCTTTCTTTCTTTTTTTTTTTTTTGAGTTGGAGTCTCACTCTGTCGCCCAGACTGGCGTGTAGTGGCCACTCCCGGCCACTGCAGCCTCGACCTACTGGGCTCTGGCGATCCTTCCGCCTCAGCCTTCCAAGTAGCTGGAACTACAGGCGCGCGCTACCACGCCCGGCTAATTTTTGATTTATTGTAGAGATGAGGTCTCGCTGCCCAGGCATGTCTCGAACCTGCGGGCTCAGGCAATCCACTCACCTCAGCATCCCAAAGTGCAGGATTATAGGTTGAGCCACCAAGCCTGGCCTTAATATTCATCTTAAAGCCAGGAGACAACTTTAATCCTAACATATCTAATAACTTTTATCCTCTCTTATTTTATTTTATTTTATTTTATTTTATTGAGTTGGAGTCTCACTCTGTCGCCCAGACTGGCGTGTAGTGGCCACTCCCGGCCACTGCAGCCTCGACCTACTGGGCTCTGGCGATCCTTCCGCCTCAGCCTTCCAAGTAGCTGGAACTACAGGCGCGCGCTACCACGCCCGGCTAATTTTTGATTTATTGTAGAGATGAGGTCTCGCTGCCCAGGCATGTCTCGAACCTGCGGGCTCAGGCAATCCACTCACCTCAGCATCCCAAAGTGCAGGATTATAGGTTGAGCCACCAAGCCTGGCCTTAATATTCATCTTAAAGCCAGGAGACAACTTTAATCCTAACATATCTAATAACTTTTATCCTCTCTTATTTTATTTTATTTTATTTTATTTTATTGAGTTGGAGTCTCACTCTGTCGCCCAGACTGGCGTGTAGTGGCCACTCCCGGCCACTGCAGCCTCGACCTACTGGGCTCTGGCGATCCTTCCGCCTCAGCCTTCCAAGTAGCTGGAACTACAGGCGCGCGCTACCACGCCCGGCTAATTTTTGATTTATTGTAGAGATGAGGTCTCGCTGCCCAGGCATGTCTCGAACCTGCGGGCTCAGGCAATCCACTCACCTCAGCATCCCAAAGTGCAGGATTATAGGTTGAGCCACCAAGCCTGGCCTTAATATTCATCTTAAAGCCAGGAGACAACTTTAATCCTAACATATCTAATAACTTTTATCCTCTCTTATTTTATTTTATTTTATTTTATTTTATTGAGTTGGAGTCTCACTCTGTCGCCCAGACTGGCGTGTAGTGGCCACTCCCGGCCACTGCAGCCTCGACCTACTGGGCTCTGGCGATCCTTCCGCCTCAGCCTTCCAAGTAGCTGGAACTACAGGCGCGCGCTACCACGCCCGGCTAATTTTTGATTTATTGTAGAGATGAGGTCTCGCCAAGTTGCCCAGGCATGTCTCGAACCTGCGGGCTCAGGCAATCCACTCACCTCAGCCTCCCAAAGTGCTGGGATTAGAGGCTGAGCCACCGAGCCCGGCTCCCTGACATCTTTCAAGGTTTATTATTCCCTAGTTCTCTACCCTCAAAGAGTTTCTCCTCTGCAGGGGGTGAGGTGGATGTCAAGTGGAATTGACTTTTGTTGGTTTGGACCTATTTTGTAGCGTGCTGCAGTCCATTCCCAGAACTGCAAGCTTCAAGTGAGAAACTACAGGGTACCCATTTCTTTACTAAACGTGCAGTGTTGTCAGTGTTGTCAGTGGAGGCAAACTTGTGTCAGCAGCAGTAAACAGGTATCTTAATCTTTAAAAATGTAAATGAAGTGAAAAAGGGAACTTCAAATAATCAACCATGTACAGAACCAAATAGACTAGTATAAAGCAGCTGGGTTGTTGCCGATTGGAGTCCCGTCCTGCCTAAACTCTGTGAGCCAAGGACAAATCACTGGCAACACTGGCCCACAGTCACCTGTCAGTTTTTTATGCCTCTCCCTCCAGTCGCAGGTGCTTGGGAAGCCTTGCGTCTGCTTTAGGAAAGTGCTTTTAGAGTTCGCCTTCGTGGAATGATGGCCATGCAGCAGGCACGCTAAACTCTTTAGATTGACTGTCTCTTGTGTTTTGCTAGAAGTCTAGAAGACTGGCCATTATGATGTCTGTGGTGTGTGTGTGTGTGTGTGTGTGTGTGCGTGTGTGTGTGTGTGTGTGTGTACTATGTATGCACACTTTTTATTGTCCAAAAAGTACATAACTTTGCAATGGAAAGAAATACAAAAAGCACACTTACTGAAAAATCATAACAAAGACTGACAAAGTGATTTCACATGAATTTATGGGGTTTTTGTTTGTTTGGTTTTGAGTTGGAGTCTCACTCCGTCGCCCAGGCTGGAGTGCGGTGGCTCACTCATGGCCACCCCAGCACCAACCTGCTGGGCTCAGGCGATCCTTCTGTCTCAGCCTTCCAAGAAGCTAGAACTACAAGTGCACATTACCACACCCAGCTAACTTTTTAAAAATTTATTATAGAGACAAGGTCTCACCAAGTTGCTTGAACTGGCCTCAAACCCATGGCCTCAGGCAATCCACTCATCTCAGTCTCCCAAAGTGCTGGGATTACAGGCTGAGCCACCAAGTCCGGCCTGAATTTATGTATTTAATCCTCCTAGAAACCATATGGCACAAGGGGTATTATTTCTCCCATTTTACACTTGAAAAAGGTAAGGTCAGCTCATTTGCCCAAGGTCACACAGCTAATAAATCACTGAACCAGAACTTGAAGTTAGGACCTCTGACCCCCACTACGCTAAATCCCATTTCCCCAGAGGCCCTAACTTTGACTCTGTTATGTCCTAGAACATCACCTCTTCGCCAGATTTGAAAGCTTAGGAATTGACTTTCATGTAGCATAGGAATTGTCTTTCTTTGTTCCTGAAGCTGATCTAACTTGACTGTATCACATATTTGTATCACAGCTTGTATCTCATATTTTCTCCCAAACACCCCTTTCTCCAGGATTAGTCCAAAATACCATGATTCCAGGAATTAGCAGCAGTCAAACCTCTTCCTGGAAGACAAAGAGCTCCAGGTCTAGGGAGGCAAGTGGAAGGATGTTTTCAAGTATGCTTGGAAGATGTCCACAGGCTTCGGACATGTGTGAATAATCGGAAGGAATGATTTGATCTATACACTGAGATGTATACAGTCCTCAGTTTCACATGCTTCTCAGGGCCATCAGACTGACCACAAATGTCTCCTTTCTATGTTGAATAGTTCTTGGCAGTTTTCATAGCAGTCTCATATCAGTGCTTCATCTTTGCAACAACCCTCTGAGGTAGGCCAGAAAGGGGGTGGGATCTCTGCTTTATTCATGGTCAATGTGAGGTCATAGAGACTCCAGGTGGCAGAGCCCGGATGCCCTCGCTCCACCCCCAAGCCCAGGCCTCTTCCCTTTGTGCGTACCCAAGGTTCTTACTCATACCATTGTCTGTGTAGCTTATGGCCCTTTATCCTTAAATAATCTGTTTTAATTGCAAATTGTATTTTAAGAAACAAATTTTTAAAATCATTAGATTCACTCTGCTTCATCTTCTTGCTTTATTTCTAATGTATTCTGAAGGTCAGTGTGTCCTCAGCAGTGGCAAGCCAGAATTTAGGTAAAACTTTTGATTTAGCTGGTGTATTTGCATGTTAAATATCTAATTCAGCTGTCAGCTTTATAGCATGTACTGTGGTTTCATTAATAAATGTTATTTTGGTGATATCACGCTAATCAAGCCATCTGAGTCAAGGGGAGCCCCAAATAAGATTTATAGAGGAATCAGTATTCACAGACGTTAAAAATTCTGTTACCTTACACATATGTTTTAATCAGAATATGTGTAAAATTAAAGGTAGTCATGTTGTTAGTTTTTGAAGGAAAAAAAAAGCAGCCAAGGAATAAGCTTAGATTCATGTATTCCTTTAGAAAATTGTACTAAAGCTGGGTGCGGTGGCTCACACCTTTAATCCCAGCACTTAGGGAGACTGAGGCAAGAGGATTGCCTGATCCCAGGGTTCAAGACCAGCCTGGGCAACATGGCGAGATCTCATCTCTACATAAATAAAAATATTAGCCAGGCATGGTAGCACATGCCTGCAGTACCAGCTACTTTGAAGGCTGAGGCGGACGGATTGCTGGAGCACAGCAGGTCGAGGCTGCAGTGGCCCTGATCGTGCCACTACACTCCAGCCTGGGAGATGGAGTGAGACTCCGACTCATAAAAAAAAGAACTTGCCAGGCTCGGTGGTTCAGCCTGTAATCCCGTGCCTTGGGAGGCTGAGGTGAGTGGATGGCCTGAGCCCGCAGGTTCGAGAC
>NW_007258409.1:444974-461133 GCF_000164805.1 Carlito syrichta
GGGTGACAGAGTGAGACTCCAACTCAAAAAAAAAAAAAAAAAAAAACTTGACTGAGTGCCTGTCTGCAGCAGATGTTCTAAGTCCTGGAAATGAAGCTGTCAATATGGCTGTCAAAAATACCTGCTTTTGAGAAGTTTCCATTCTAGGGTGGACAGACAGATGGCATGTCAGACAGTGCTAGGGGCTATGGAAAAAACAGCAGGGAGGGGTCCACCCACCTTCAGGGGAGAGGGTGATCAGGAACGGCCTCTCCTTCATTACTCACTCATGTTATGGCGTAGAATCTGATTTCCATCCACATGGGGGTTTTTTGCAACTTATAGCTCCAGAATAAATAATGTTTAACCTTGTACTCAATAAAAAACCGATTTAGAGTAATTAAACTTGTTCAATACATTCTTCAGAAGGCTAGTATATGCTACTGCTTCTACCAGTAATCACACGTTTATCCACTGGAGTCTACATAGGGCATCCTGCTTTTTATCAAAGGATCTGCCAAAAGAAAAGAGAAAAAAAATGGTTTAAGAATTACTCATCTCAGAAACTTGTCTGCATGCATCTCTTGTATTTTCCATTTTTCCTAAAATGATAGTATCCATTCTATAAGTTTGGGCGACCCTACCATTATGTTGTATCTCACTCCCTTTGAATACTGAAAAGAAAAATGCACTCCTTGGCCCACTCTTTGGGAGCTTGATATGAACCCTAAAATGAGGATTCAGAGGCTGGCCATGACAGGAACTCCTTCCTTCATCTAAGGTCATCTCTTCGAAGCCAAAATGCACAGCTGCTGACCCAGGACCAACCCAGCCAGCCTTGCTTTTCTGTTCTAGAAGCCTCGGGTGGTGCTTGGGATTTCAGGCGACTGTCTCTCCTCACCAGGACACAACACATGTTTTCCTTTCCTCTCTAGATGGCAGCACGAAGGCAGAAAAGGGACAAGTGATGGCGGCAGCTCCACGAATGGCCTGGCTGTTTCCCCTGCGGCTTCAGAAGCTCCCAAAGGGCTAAATCGTCAAGTGCCAAGAAGTGTATTTTAAAGCACCAACCATGGATGCTTTATTTCTCTGATCAATACCACTAGTCTGCATGGGCAGCGACATTTTTCCCTGGAACCCTCACAAGGCGGTTCTGTGGGGGGCTTGAAGCGCCCCCAGAGTGTGCCTCTGCGATAGGCTCAGGAGCTGAAGGCACACCACCTCTCTGCCCTGGCCCATCCCCCATCAAAGTGTAGATCTTTCCAACATGGTCTTCAGATTTCAAAATGTGGAGAGGAGAAGGTCCATTGTGAAATTTGGGTGGTTTGTTAAGCCTGACCATGTTGATTTGTTCTGCTTGGGTCAGGCCAGTGTGTTTTAGGTATGGATGTGGCAACTTAAGCACTTGATTCTGCACTGAAAGCTTTGGCAAACCAAGTTTCAATCCTTACTTTATTATTATTTTACTTTATTTTATTTTGAGGGTCTCACTCTGCCACCCAGGCTTGAGTGCAGTAGCACGATCATAGCTCACTGCAGCCTTGAACTCTTGGGCTAAAGTGGTTTTCCTGCCTCAGCCTCTCAAGTAGCTAGGACTACAGGTGCATGTACCAGAATAGGCTAATTTTTATTTTTTTGTAGAAATGGGGGTCTTACTATATTGCCTTAGCCTCCCAAAGTATTGGGATTACAGGCATGAGCTACCATGCCCAGCCTCTATCCTTACTTTAGATACTGAAAGGACATAACATGGATTTAATATACCCGATGAGCAGCCATTTTAACATGGCCTAAATCTCATATTTTTTTAGCGGTTCACTTAACTTACCCTCTAATCACTAGCCAAGGACAGAACCGGTTTCTCAGAGGTAGTTATTGATAATTGTTTTACAACTCTCCCCAGCTTGTTTTGTACTAATTAGCTTATATATTTCAAGTATTTAGCTTTGAGAGGTGATCTCCTGTTTCTCTTTCTCTCTTATGTACTTTCTAAATAAATTATATTTTCGAATCTAACTTCTGTGCAATTCTTTGCATCTTTCATGCAGCACCAGATCGCACACCAGACACCCCACACCCCCAGCAGGCCTGACCTAACATTCTGGAGGCCCCACTGGGAGTGTGCCCTAACATTTGTAGGGGTCCCACCGAGATCTAACAGATACTCACAAAAATCTTGACCCTTCTTATCAATTTGGCTGCTTCTAATTCATAACGATGCCTACACACGTGCATTTTATGATCTTCTGGAATTAGAGTTCTTCATTTTTAAAAGATTTGTCCAGTATGTATATTACTATTATTTTTTAGAGTGAGGCGTAGGGTATGAGGGAAAGTTGGAAGTAGATGCCAAAAAGTAATTTGGTGGGGAATTCTGGTGCATAGTGACTATGTTTTAGCAGAAAGCGGGAGGTCTTGTGCAAAGATATCTGTGGGTCTGAGCTGGCTCTTCTACTTGGCATGCAAGAGGAATGGGGTGGGTGCTGCTCAGCTGATCTTGCATTCACTGGGGTCCCCAAACAGCTTCTTCAGGACATAATTTTATTTCTGAATCTCTGACTCCATCAGGTAAGTGGAACTTAAGTTCTGGGACGTAATCTGTAATTTTTCCATGCCTCCTTTCACATGTAGAAAAGGAGCTTTTAACATCCCCACCCTTCTATAGTTGACAAGTGAATCTTCCTTTCTAAAAACACAACTGTAGGAACTCAGTTTTGGAGTTCTGGACTTATTGCAGTCTTCCAGGAGAGCGTGCTCTACAGAAATGACTGAAATTCAATCCATTGTGATGAGACAGCCTCAACACAGAGTTCAACACACAACTGTGGAGTTAGAGCCTGACTTTTTCTGTCCTCTCCTTACACAATCCCAAGCACTGTCCTTGGAGGTCAATGTATCGTTTGGCTCAAAGCAATTGCTGATACCAGAGTGTTACTGTGAGTAGGTTCTGTGTCCCTGAGCATATCATTTAGCCACTCGAAACCCGCTAATGTGGCTGCTGTCAGGACACAAGTGGAGTGCTAACCTTCTCTCCCTTCTCCAGAAAGACTCACCACTGGGGCATCCTTTGTGGGGGCACTGTGTTGTCAACGTGTGAGGCTTGTTCGGTTTGTGAAAGTCTTGTTGGCACAGTTCTGTTTCCTCCACTGGTTCTCCTTATCAACTATGACCTTGGCCCTCTATTTCCCCCTCTTCCTTCCTTCATTCCTCTACCTCTCTTTATCTCCCTCTCTCCCTCCCCCTCTTCCCTCTTCCTCTCTCTCCTTCTATCTCTCTCTCTGATGTTGGAGGGGTGCAGTGTGTAGCTCTGTGGGTTCTTTTGACTTTGCCACAAAAAAGAATTTCAGAGTGAGTGCCAAGTATAGCTTAAGACAATTATTAGAAAGAAAGAGACATGCTCAAAGAGCATGGGTGCCTTATGAGAAAGGGCACATGCTTGCCTTTGACAAGAAGCTTTATATACTTTTACAGTGATCATTAAGCAAACCATGAGCTAAGAACAGGGGACTGCATCTTTAAAATGACAAGGCCCTTATAAATAATAAAGTTATTGCCTAACTAGATTTGGGGTTAGAAAATCATTTCTGTGTTTTGGGAAATTCCCTACTATTTCTATAATTTACTACACTGGTAGTTGCACATTTCAACTTGCAAGGTGGTCAGATTTGATATGCCTGGTCAGTTGGGTGAAAGTCATGTACAGATAAAAAAGATATCTGAACATTCACCCTATTCTAAATTCGACCTGCCTAAGAAAACTTGTGTAACTACTTCTAAACTACGTTAACTATGCCTGCTTCCTCCTCTCCCTCTCTCCCTCACCCTGTCCCTCTCTCCCTCCCTGTCCTTCTCCTTCTTCCTGTCCCTCTCCCCGTCTCCCTCACACAAACACCCCAAAGCCACTGGATACCCTCGACTCTACAAAAAATTAGCGCAGCATGGTGGAGTGTGCCTATTGTCTCAGCTACTCTGGAGACTGAGGTGGAAGGATTGCCTGAGCCCAGGAGTTTGTGGCTGCGATGAGCTATGACCATGCCACCGCATTCCAGCCTGGGCAACAAAGTGAGACCCTGACTCAAAAAAATAATAAAAAACAAACAGATCAACAAATACAAAGCCCCACCTCTCTCAAAGAAGCCATTTCCTCCCCATGCCCACTATGCCCAAGCATGAAGCTGTTTCCCAACTGGATTGTCAGTTATCTTGAGGGCAGGGACCATATGGCACACATCTCAAATAGAGATATGCCTGTAGTGCCGAAAATCACCAAGATAGTGCTGAGTGCGTCGCGGGCATCCCCCACACAGTACATGAGTCAGTGATATACTGCTCAGAGGAGAATCTCCTTTCCTATCAAGTTGTCAAGGGCTTTTAGAAAACAGTCGTGCTCAGAGCTGGAGCAGAGGCGGGAAGTGGGCCCTGCTGATAAGAATAGAAAAAGGTACAACTTCTGGAGGCCAACTGGAAATAAATACCAAAGGCCTGCGTGTGTTGCATTCCCTTTGCGTCAGCCATACCCACTGTTAGAAATATAGTCTTAGGAAGTTAATCGTGAATGTGTGCAGAGATTTGGCTCAAGAATGTTAACTGTGGGACTGTTTAAATGGTAAGCAACTGAGAAAAAAATTACTAAACTGCAGGGCTGAAGGAAATTATTTTAAAAGTTGGTACTGAAGTCTCCCCTCTCTCTCTTCCCCTCCCTTCCTCCCTCCTTTCTTCCTTCCTTCTTTCCCTCCCTCCTTCCTTTCTTCTTTCCTTCCTTATTTTCTCCTTTTTTTCTTGTTTGCCTCCCTCTTTAGAGATTTTCTATGGTAAATACATGTTACCATTATGGTAATATAAAAACAAAATTAAAAATACTCAGTTAATTGATTCCATTAGTTACTTAAAATTTTTCTCTCCAGGTTATAATATTTTTAAATTTGGGGGTCTCATTTAGTAAATTTCTTGGAAGAAGAACCATATATGAGGGGTCAAAAAAGCTCAGAATTTATTTAGAAAAAATGTGTATTTATTCTTACATGTTTAAACTTCAGTCACCTTCAAAGTACTCTCCATTTGATGTAATACATCTATCCAGATGCTTTTTCCAATGCTCAAAACAGTTTTTGAACTCATCATTTGATGCCTTTTAGTGCTTCTGCTGTTTCTTGTTTCACCTCTTCCACATTCACAAAATGTTTCCTTTTGAGGACTTTTTTCATCAGGGAAACAAACCAAAAAAAAGTCACTCAGGTGAGGTCGGGTGAATATGAAAGGTAGGGCATGAAGGTCATACTGTTTTGGTAAAAACAAAACAAAACAAAAACTGCAGAACACAGTTGGCCAGGTGCAGTGGCTCATGCCTGTAATCCCAGCACTTTGGGAGGCAGAGGTGAGAGGATTACCTGAGCCCAGGGATTCGAGATTAGCCTGGGCAACACGGTGAGACTTCATCTCTACCAATAAATAAATAAATAAGTAAATGAGTGAATGAACGAACAAACAAACATTAGCCGGGCGTGGTGGCACATGCCTATAGTTCAGCTACTTGGAAAGCTGAGGTGGAAGGATCAACTGAGCCCAGCAGGTCAAGGCTGCAATGACCGGGAGCATGTCACTGCACTCCAGCCTGGGCGACAGAATGAGACTCAAAACAAAACAAAAAAATTGCTGAACACTCAGGTGCAGGTGTGGACAGGTACACTCATAAATCGCCCATCATGAAATAGGCAAATGCATTGAAAGAATAAAAAAGAAGATTCTGTTGAACACAGCCTCTCCCCACAATGCTAGCTGGTACACTGATGCCGATGGGTTCTTAGAACACTTACCTACAGGGGAAGCCTGTATTACAAGAGGCCTGCCCTCTAAAAAATAATCCGGCTTTTTTGGGAGCCCCCCTGTATGTTTCACTGTTCTGTGCTTACTTAGTATTTAAGTGGTTATTAGCAAATACTACCAATAATTAAACAATTGCTCTTCATTTATCCCCAAACCGTTAATGGTTTCAGATCCTTATTATTTGATTCCTCAACTTCCCTGACTGTGGCAAAAATATTTGACTTACTTTAAATTGTGTGTTCTGGGCATGTACACAGATGCTGAAATTAATTAATTTTGATTGAAGACTTCCAAAGGGCCCTAGAAATAATTGCAAATTCTCTGGGGGTATATCACAACCAGGACTGAGAATTGCTATTTCTGTCTACAAAACTAAGGAGAGCAAAACATACGACTGATGGAGCAGAGCACAGAAAATAACGTTTTCAATTTACTGACATACCTTTGCTGGGTTTTTTCTCTAGCAGATAGTAACCAAATTCCTTAGCTTCACAACAAGAACTTTAGAGACTCAATTCCTGAGCACTCATAAATGGACTTTCAAAAGAATTTTACAGGGATGGATTAAGATGAATTGTCACTGAACGTTTAATGGTTTTAAAGTGATTTAGGCCATTTCTAGAAATATGTAAAATTGTTTGGACCTAACTTAATGTTTTATACCTCCACCCAGAGGTCCCATCTGAGCTCCACACTTGAATGTCTAGCTGCCCTTTGACAGCACATTTGAGGATCTTTTTTTTTTTTTTTTTTTTTTGAGCTGGAGTCTCACTCTGTCGCCCAGACTCGAGTGCAGTGGCCGCTCCCGGCCACCGCAGCCTCGACCTGCTGGGCTCCGGCGACCCTTCCGCCTCAGCCTTCCAAGTAGCCGGAATTACAGGCATGCGCTACCACGCCCAGCTGATTTTTTTATTTATTGTAGAGATGAGGTCTCGCTGCCCAGGTGGGTCTCGAACCCGCGGGCTCAGGCAATCCACTCACCTCAGCCTCCCAAAGGCGCGGGATTACAGGCTGAGCCACCGAGCCCGGCTACATTTGAGTATCTTAAGGACTATCACAACTCATGATCTTCTTGATTGCAGAAGGAGGAGGAAGAAGAAAGGAGGGAGAGAAAAAGGGAGAGAGGGATGGAAAAGGGAAAAAAGAAGGAAAGAAGGAAGGAGGGAAGGAAGGAGGGAAGGAGGAAAGGGAGAGAGAGAAAAAATGAAGGATAAGGGGGAGGGAGGGAGGGAAAAGAAAGAAAAGAAAGAAAGACAAATAAGTAGAGAAGGGAAGCAAAGGGACCTTAGAAACAATCATAGTAAACTTCAGTCTACCTGACTCTACTTAGTCACACAAGCCACAAATCTTACAGTCATCCTTGACCCCTTGTCTATTTCAACCTTGTCACCCCATGCACAAGTCTGTTGGTTTATCCTGTAAAAATCTCAAAGTCAGCCGGGCTCAGTGGCTCAGCCTGTAATCCTGCGCCTTGAGAGGCTGAGGTGAATGGATTGCCTGAACCCGCGGGTTCGAGACCCGCCCGGGCAACTTGAAGAGACCTCATCTCTACAATAAATCAAAAAATTAGCCGGGTGTGGTAGCGCGTGCCTGTAGTTCCGGCTACTTGGAAGGCTGAGGCGGAAGGATCGCCGGAGCCCAGCAGGTCGAGGCTGCAGGGGCCGGGAGCGGCCATGCACTCCAGTCTGGCGACAGAGTGAGACTCCAACTCAAAAAAAAAAAAAAATCTCAAAGTCAGATCCTTTGCTCCATTCCTATTACCATCCTTTTAGTCCAAATCACTGTCCTCTCCCAAAGTGCGGCTGTGTCCTTCCTACCTGGAGGGTCAGTGTCCACTCTAGAACCTTCAATGCCTTTCAAACACAAGGCTCATTATCTGTCATCTCCCACCTCTCCCACTCCCTCGCACACATCAACTTCACTCTAAACCTTTCAGTGGTGTCCCCTGGCTCTTTGGGTGAGGCCCCATGTCCTCATCATGACCTGAAATGCCTTGAATGCCAGAGCTGCAGCCTTTCTCTCTGCAGCCACATGACTTTTTCCAGTCTGTTTTGTGCCATACTTACAGTAGCCACATGGCCTTTAGATAGGTGACTCTTTCCTCACCTGGAATGTTCTACTAGCCCACTCTGATGACCTAAGTCCTAGACATTCCTCAGATCTGGTCTTCCCTGGCCTGCCATAGGATAACCTAAGAAAGGCTTCCCCGACCTCCAGAGGATGTCAGATCTTTCTACTGCAGCTGCCATGGCACCCTCGACCCCTCCTCCATGGAACTATCACAGGGATAATTTAATATTTGTAGGCCTAATAATGTTTATCTCTCTCATTACATAGCACCTCATGAAAGCAGTGGTCATTTGAACTAACCGTTTGTACAGAAAAGGGTTACCGGGTTACCGTAGTAGGCCTGAGTCTGCTCTCCCTCGAAAGGCTGCTTGCAAGATTGGCCTTTGGTTGGTGTCTGGGAACTTGAGTGGTAAACAGTTCATTACACTGATAGGAAACACCGCGGAGTGACTTGCCATGCCTGAACTATTGGTAGAAGCAACGTGGCTTATACTGAACACCAGCTTTCCTTCTGGGAGTCTGAAACTCTGGTACAAGCCAAGCAGAGGGAGCCTACATGACCAGACCCCAGTCACAGGCACGGGCTTCCCAGGGCAGAAATATTGCAGGCATAGTGCTGCATTTTTGTTGCTGGGGTGCACTCTGGGTGACCCCTGATGGAACCGAGACATCACACGGAAGCCTGCTCATGGATTTCTCCAGACTCTGCCTGTGTCTGTGTTTTTTCTGGATCGGCTGTGGATCCTCGCCTCACCACTATAATAAATCTTAGCTGTGAAGACAACTATATGCTGACTCCTGCGAGTCCTTAAAGCAAGTAGTCAGACACGGGAGTGTCTTGGGGGGCCCTCAACACCCCATTGTATCCCAGAACCTCACACAGTATTTGACATTGAATAATAAGTGGCTTACTACATACTTTGTAAAAGGAAAATGACCTCAGAGGCTAGGGATATGTCTATCCTATGGGAAAGCCTCAAAAGAACAAAGAAATAGTATAATTTATCAACTATAGCCCAATGACCCAAATAGAGAATGTGCATCCTTCTGGAAAAGGTAGAATAACCAATGATTTAGAAAGTTTAGCATGGTCAGAGTGCACAGAAATTTTTTCTCATGAAGGTGAATTTTCTCTGTATCGGGAGGGACAGCAGAGGAGAGAGGATGGCCAGGAGCTCCTCTTGGACCGGATCCTGGTCCTCTGGCTTCACATTCCCTCTCTACCATGGGTCTGCATTATTGACCAACTCTTTGGTAGCCAGGGACCAAGTGCTTCTCAACACTGGCTGCACATTGGCATCATTTGGGAAGATTTTTTTTTTTTTTTTTGAGTCGGTCTCTCTCTGTCACCCAGGCTGGAGTGCAGTGGCATGGATCACAGTTCACCACAGCCTCCACCTCCTGGGCTCAGGTGATCCTTTCACCTCATCCTCCTGAGGCTGGGACTACAAGTGTACACCACCACACCCAGTTAATTTTTTGATTTTTTTTTTTTTTGTAAAGATGAGGCCTCCCGATGTTGCTCAGTCTGGTCTTGAACTCCTGAGCTCAAGCTATCCTCCTTCTTCGGCCTCGCAAAGTGCTAGAATTACAGACATGAGTCACCATGTCTAGACTTCATCTGGGAAGATTTAAGAAATACAGTTGCCAGGCCAGACCCCTGGAAATGCTGCCATAATTAATCTGAGGTGTGGCTTGGGCACTGGGATTTTAATATGCAGCCCTGACACCTCCTCCACTCTTGACAATCAGATTTTACAAGGTCCACAATTCCACTAAGGCCAATTTATTCTTATTTTTGAAACACTTTTCCAAACTTCTGATTTCCTAACTCACAGCCAGTAGGCTGGTACACTGATAAGAGGAAGAAATAACACCTTTTACCTCAACCACACAAGATTAAAACAACTAGGGCAAGCAGGTAGACCTCAAAACCATACAAACTGTGGCAGATTGGATCACTCCTAAAGACCTTGTTGGAGTGGAAGTGGAGAAAAAGAGTCATTCAAGGAAATGTGGTTTTCAGTAATGGCCAGTAGTCTATACCACCAGTTGCCCACTCAGAAATGCATGCTTCATTTTACATATAAGATGATGATAGCTATTTTTACTTTAAATATTTGGTAACAGTTTATAATCAGTGATGAGAATGCATATGTTATATTCCATATTTGGAAGCCCCCTCCTCCAGTAAACATAAATCTATCTATCTGTGTGTTTTACTTTTTCTTTTGTTTTGGGTCTTACTCTGTCCCCCAGGCTGGAGTGCAGTGGCACTATCACAGCTCACCACAGCCTTGACTTCCTGGGCTCAGGCAATCCTCACGCCTCAGCTCTCAAGTAGCTGGGACTACAGGCCCATACCACCATGCCTGGCTAATTTTTTTTTTTTTGTAGAGATGAGGTCTCGCTATGTTGCCCCATCCTTAGCATCCCAAGGTGCTGGAATTACAGGTGCGAGCCACCATGCTTTTGCCTTTTTTAACTCTTCTCCAGGCAAGACAGCAGAACTTGAGACACTGAGCTGTTAACTGGTGGAGAGAATAGGTAAAGAAAACAGCATGAGCTGTTCATTGGTGGAGTTGTGGCTTACCTTTCCTTTGTAGCACCAGGGAGGTGTCTCAGGGAATGGATTCTGGGTCTGGAAGCAGTAATTACTACATTGGGTGAGGTAAGGCTATTCAGGTCTTGAAGTCAGGCAGAGGAGTTTGACTTTAAAGTGAATGGAAATGTAGGTTCTCAAACTGAATAAAAGAGCCATGAAAAGGGAGCCAGGAGTTGCCAGTATAGACCAGAGATTTGGTGGAGAAGGGGAACCTCAGTTGGAATGAATGGGATTCAGGCAGGTACAGCCTGAGGCAAGGCTCCAGGGGGAGAAGGGGATTGACAGTGTGTACTTACTATATGTCTCCCACCTTCCCTTTCCTCAGAATCAGAAACAGAATTCAGGAAGGAGACAATCTCAGCTCTTTGGGTTTGAAGAATCTCTTTGGAGTATAATTTCATTTTTTCTCTGCCTGCGGCTGTAGTCTAAAGGTGACAGTGGAAACTCCACGAGAAGTTGAGGTTAGTACCACAGGGATTGGCTAACAGACCAGCAGGGACACAGCCTGGAGGGGCATCAGCTGTCTGGAGGCCCCAGAGTTGAACAGGCCCAAGCAGGGCAAGAGCAGAGTCAGGAGACTTCATTTACTCAGGTGTGAAGAAAGGCATCAACTTTCAAAGTTCAGCAAATTGGCTTTCCATTGTTGACAAGCCAACCAGAGGCAACTAATCACTAAGTGGAAACTGATAATTTTGCTGCTCATTTATTTTCCCAGTTAATGCTTTTCAACACAAGTCTTTACATTTCCAAAGAATAGAGACTTGTAAAAAGGGTGGGGTGTTAATGGCTGTGGAAACTGGCCCCTACTTTGCTCTGCTGACAGTTTTATAAGGCCAAAAAAGTTCAAAAGGTAAAAAGAATTCTAAAGAAATTCTAAGTATTTTGAGGAAATTTATTTTTTGCTTTTTTTTTAAATACAAAGGCTATTTAGATTGATTTTATTAGTGAACCATGATAGATGGTAAATCTATCTTAAAAATGTGAACAAAATTTCACTTTTTTTTTTGTTTTGAAGAAACGAGCTAGGTAAAGATTTCTTGGGTCTTCAAAGATGTCTACTTGGTTTATTTTTAAAATGGAGAATTTTCCTAAAATTATGTTATTAAAGCTTTAGTAAATGAATACCCTCTTGTTTGGGGTGTACTTTCCAAAGTGCAGGCTGAATGCAATTATCCTAATACAGCCTGGATTTGGTCACCATGGACTAATAGCAGAGTAGATCCAGTTATTTTGGTTGGATTCATGATTAGAGACTAAATCAGTATGATGAGTATTAAAAGACCTGATTTTTAAATATTTGCCATGGAAATAGGGTGAAAGACAGGAGGACAGAGGGCAGTGGTGGCTGGAACATGAACACAGCCTCTGAATTTCAGGCAGGACAGGCCTGCAGGCCTCTGTGTATTTCTCTGGGAAGGAACACTAGGTTCCAAGGCCAGAAAGGCCAGGATTTCAATTCTAACTCTGCCATCCTGACTAAATCTTTTAACCTATTCAAACCTCATTTTCTATGACTTTAAAATGGAATTGATAATAATAATAATACCTGTATCTCAAAAGTATTAATGTATATAAAGTTCTTAGTATAGAGCAAGGTATATAATAATTTCTCAATTCAAATTTGTTCTTCTCTTTCTACTCCAAGACCCCAAGCTTCTTCCCTATCCAAGTATCCCTGTGCCTAAATTCCACTACCAGTGATTCATGTCTTGGAATTAAATCTTGAGTCTGTCTTAAGGCTTTAAGGATCATCTCATCAACACCTTTATTGGAAAAATGAGATCCACAGAGATTAGATGACTTGCCCAAGTGATGAGCTAAGAAAACACCTTGAATGCTTTAAATCTACTTTAAGGCTTTAAAACATCTATATACTCTGCAAAGTGAATCCCATGGTGTTTTTCTTTAAAAGATTTTCAGAAGTCCATTTTCCCTGCCACCCTTGTCTCTTCCTTGAAATTATCCAAAGCAAAAGGAAAATAAGAAATAGAAGCAAAAAGTCCATTTTCAGCAAAACTGGGAGGTAGTTAAAACCACAAACAACAAACAGATGCAGGGGCTGCCATAAGCTGGGAAGCATCCAGGAGAAAGAAGGAAGAGTTTTTGGCTACAGAAATCAGACCAAGTTAGCAAAAATGCATTTGTAAACAGAGAGGGGTGAGGTGAGGAACAGAGTCTAAGGCACATGTTTACAGTGGAAGAAACCGTGTACACACTAGGGCAAGAACTATCTGGGTCCCAATTCAGTTGTGAAATAAAGAGGTGATGGGGCTAAAAGAAAAATCACATACACACCACATTTGCAGGGAATACCTATCTCAGTGGCAGCAAGAAAGAGAGACATTGCTTTTAGAAAAACTCCTCATAGCTTTCTGTCTTTATTGACTGGGGATACATAGATTTAAACCTCATATGCAATACCTTTTTTTATAGAGAAAATTCCTACTAGGCTGAGTTTTGACCCTGCATATTTTTAGTCCAAGAAAAGCTCATGTGCCTTCAAGATGAGAAATCCGAATTTTTTTTTTAAAACCCAAGTTATTTCAAAGATATAAGACATAAAACAAGAAAAAGATCAGAAAAAGTAAATGACATAAATTTTGCCAAAAAGCTGATAAAAACAGTAAAAAGTATTTTACTACAAATAAAATATACAATGAAGCAGTTACCTCTGTGAGGCTTAGGCACAAAGCAGAGACGTAGGAACCCACAGAAGTGATAGACAAGGAATGACAATTGAGAAGGCTAGGTGCAGGATAGATATGGAAGAAAAAAACAAACCATCAAGGAAATGAAGATAAATTTGAATGGAAGACAGACAATAATAAAAGCACAAGAGCTTAAAGAATAAACATGAGAAAACCAAACAAAATGAAATGGATATGGGTATGGGAAAGAGTTATTAAACAGGACAAAAAAGTGAGCATAATACTCATACACCTGGAAATTGTACAACTAAAAAAAACTTATTTATAAATATTCATGCAACAATACTAAGTAAAATATTACCAAGTAGATTCAAACAACTCATTAAAAGAATAATACAATATGACAAAGTGGGATTTACTCATAATGCAAAGATGTTCAATAGTCGTATGAAGTATGAAGTCTATTAATAGTAATTCACCATATTAGTGATTAAAGAAAAAAATAAGATATTTATCTCCTTAGATGCTTAAAAGATACCAAGTAAAATTCAACTTCCATTATTGATCTAAAAAAATTCAGTGAAATAGGAATAGATATGTATAATAGATATGTACTATCACACACCAAATTAAATGGCAGCATTATAATTAGTGGCAAAATGTCAGTAGCATTCTCATTAAAGTCAGGAATAAGATAACAATGTTCTAAATAGTTAGATAAGAGACAGAGAAAATAGACATACAAAAATTTTTAAAAAGTAAAAAATCATTATTTGCAAGTTAAATACTTGGATAACCCAAGAGGATCATCTGAAAAGATTATGAAAATAGGAATTCAGTAATGAGGCTTAATGTAAAGTCAATACATAACTATCAAAAGCTTTCATATGTTAAATAACTACTTGTTAGAAGATGTGGTGGAAGAAAAGATCCTTTTACATTTACCAGAACAAGATAAAAACTGGAAAAAGAAAGCAAGAAAGAAATCTAAGAAATGTCTCATCAATATGAGGAAACTTTAAATTAAAACTGAAAGACACAAAGCAGCTTGAAACAATTGCAAAGACATGCTAAAAAACTAAAATTAGGGTCATACCTTAGAAAAAAGAAGTGTACATCAGAAAGACACCACATCTCCCTAAAATAATCTATTTGTAATTTGAAATCTATTTGTAATTAGCTTACAATTAAACTATTTGTATCTACCAGGACATTTTTATAACCTAACAAATTGATACTAAAGTTCATATGAAAAAATAAATTATAGTGGGAATAAATGTAGTGGGAAACTGCCAGTGGGGGGAAGATAGGTGGGATTGGCAGTAGTGGGAAACTGCCAGGGACATGGAGGCACACCTCATCAACAAGGGTATACCTGCATAATGAACATTTATATACCTAACCTTGAATTGTACCCCACATCTTCAAAATTAAAAACTAAAAAAAAAAAAGAAATTAGGAGAAACATTTGGGAAAATTCTTTAAAACAAGAATAACTAGGCATACTCTAGCCAGCTCAAATAGTAAAATATATCTTTAAGTTACAATAATTAAAAGAATGTGATATTAAATGGAGACATAAAGACTTAAAATAGAAAGATTACAGATAGACCTAAATGCATACTAAAATGTAGTATATGATAAAAGTAGCATTTCAAACCAATAGCAAAAGGAGTCATTAATTTAGTAAATGATCTTGAGCTAATTGAGTAGTCATTAAAAAACTAAAATTAGGGTCATACCTTACACATCAGAGTGAATTCTAAATGGATCAAAGATTAAATGTTAAAACAAAAAAATTTTAAAAAGTAAACATAAAAGTTAAAACAAATGTTTATAATATGGGAGAGGTTAAAAAAAAAAGTTGATGGCAAAAACATAAGCAAAGCCCAAAGACAAGATCACTGGGGAAAAAAATTTATACTTCATATCACAAATAACTAATTTTCTAGAATTGAGAAGTAAAAGAACAAGCCAATAGAAAAACGGGCAAATAGATGACCAGTTTGAATGGAAGGAAATACACCCAATTAAAACTTCATTTGTCTTTTGACTCACTAATTTCAATTTTGGGAATTTATATACCTGCAACTGTACAAAATGATATATAGGCAAGATTATTCATTATATCATTGGCTGAAATATCAAAAGATTGGAAACAACTTGAATGTTTATATACAAAAGCTAAATTAAATAAATCATGATGCATTTGAACAATGTGTTCGGGTGCTCTATTGCTATGTAAAAAATTACCTCAAAATATAGTGGTTAGAACAACAATTTGTTATTTTCTCTCATTGTTCTGTGGGTTGACTAGGCTTAGCAGGTCAGTTCTCATGAGGGAGACTCATGTGATTACAGTCAGATATTGGCTGGGTTGGAATCACCTGAAGACCCAACTGTCTTCATCCCCATGTCTGGTGCGTGAGCTGTCATGGCTGAAATCGTAGGGACTAATGCAGCATACTTCTCCATGTGGTCTCTCCACAAAGCTTGCTTGTACTGTCTTGCAGCCTGATAGTGTCAGGGTGGTCAGACTTCTTTCCACGTATCTGGTTGCCCCAAGAGTGAATGTCCCAGGTGGCAGGAGGCAGAAGCAGTCACTCTTTGTGCCTGGCCTGCAGACTGGCGCAGCCACACTGGCACTGTATTTGGCTGGTCAAATAAATCACTAGGACCAGTATGTTCAAAGGAAGGGGAAACAGAATCTACCATTCAGTGGGAAAAAGACCAAGAATTTGAGACCGTCTTTAATGTGCCACATAATGAAAATATACACAACTGAGTCGGGCTCGGTGGCTTAGCCTGTAATCCCGCGCCTTTGGGAGGCTGAGGTGAGTGGATTGCCTGAGCCCGCGGGTTCAAGACCCGCCTGGGCAGGCGAGACCTCCTCTCTACAATAAATCAAAAAATTAGCCGGGCGTGGTAGCGTGCGCCTGTAATTCCGGCTACTCGGAAGGCTGAGGCGGAAGGATCGCCGGAGCCCAGCAGGTGAGGTTGCGGTGGCCGGGAGCGGCCACTGCACTCCAGTCTG
>NW_007258410.1:0-8587 GCF_000164805.1 Carlito syrichta
ACAACGAAATGTACATCTCTAAAGAATTAATCCCTAATCATACTGGAGTCTGAAGAAAAAGTGAAACTAAATAAATAAATACAAAAATAAGGAAAAATAAGTGTTGGGAGCCGGCCACGGAGGCCCACTGTGCATTAGGGATCAGGAAGGGCCTTTGACCCTGAGACCTCTAGGATGTGTTCAGGAGCTATTGACCCCATCTCCTACCCCTTTCTACTCAGCACTAACCAGATTAAGCTCCTGTGAGCTCAAAACATAAAAACTCTGAGACCGGGATGAACACAAGCTAACTTTAGAAGCTCATTGCTCCCATTCTTCCGCAAACTGCAGTTTTGGCTTTCACACAACTTATAATTCCAACTTGTGTCACATCTAAGAGCCTTAGTATGGGTCACAGGCTTCTGAGTCATGATCTTAGGATTTATTGAAGATGTAAATTGTAGAATATAGTTTTAGAAGACAGTCATTTTGTTGAAAGAATGCAGCTGGGTTACTTGCCGGTAGCCCACTGTGAACTTTGACTGGGCCACATTCCAAACATTCTGGGATGGGCCACTTTCGTTTGTAAAGTAAATACTTAAGCTTCTATAGAATTGCTT
Source organism: Carlito syrichta (assembly GCF_000164805.1). Classification (NCBI taxonomy): domain Eukaryota; kingdom Metazoa; phylum Chordata; class Mammalia; order Primates; family Tarsiidae; genus Carlito; species Carlito syrichta. The sequence goes on from NW_007258410.1 coordinate 600, forward strand.
TACTTGGCATAAATCAATCAGTTTAGGATGAAAAAGGTTTATAGAATATGTCAGTCACGGATTACGTTATCCTTTGTTATAGAATTTTAAGATTATCATATGAAAAGGGTTTAAAGGCAGTCATTGATTAAGTTTTCATGGATTAAGGTTTCTAGTAGGTGGGGGACACCTCTCCCACATCTGACTTTGTGTATAAAAGACCCATTGTAACTCCCAATAACACACACATCCCTTCTGCACTAGACCAGAGTCCAGTCTCTTTATTTCTCTCTCTCTGTCTTTCTCTCTTCTTCCCCCCAATCACCAATGCTGTCTTCACCTTTGGGGTACTCTTATCCCGGCTGGAGCAGGGCTCCGGCAAATAAGCTTTAAAAAACAATGTACTTCATCCAAAACTTGATCCACAGTTTTGACAACTTTACCTATCATGGGCAAATGCAAAATTATAAAATTCTTCCTCAAAAGTACTGGTAAAAAGCCTTAACCATCTGAAAAGATAACCTTAACTTGTCCCATTTTGTCAGGAAAAACAGAACATTTTGGATTCCATTCTGTTTTTATAAGCTAGATAGCTGATATTATTGTGTTTTACTGTCTCATGACTATAATTTTAAACTGAAAGCTCTAAGATCTTTGGTTGATATTTATTTATGAGTATTTTCATATATATATATGCATATGTTGCATCTATCTGATGAAAAGTTGTAAGCAGACAACTTTTTTACATTTTTCGCCTAAAATTATAAATAGAAAACATTAAATGTACACAGGTACCCATATATATAATTGAGAAAAGATTATTTGCACTTTAAATGACAAAGGGAAAATAAAAGCAAATTTTCACCTGATGTAGAATGATGATTGTTCTTATATGAGAAGAGAACATATGGGGCAAAAGTGAGAGTTTGGAGAAAGTGGTGAAAAGTAGGAGCAAGTTGAGAAGACCTGAGCATGCTATTAAAGGTTTGTGCAAAATGAGTCTTAGGAAAGAATCTTAGTATGTGATTGAATTGCCTATATTTAGAAGTTAAATGTTCATATATTTTTCTGCAGATAGAGTTTCAATTTCCAAAAGACACTGATATAAAACTAAAATTTACACTTAGGGCTAAAGCAGCAAGAATTTTTTGAGCTTACTCATTTATTAAATAAAATTATAAGAGGTTTTTTCCTTTATTTAGCTCAACGTAACTTGACTAGAAAAAAACATATTGCATTTTATCAAAAATGATTTTCTGTGTATCATGTTGCCCTTACCAAGGTCTTTTTATCACACAAATTATCAGATTAATCTCTGTTTTTTTCCCTCAACTATGTAACTTTCATTATCACTCTTATTAAGAGAATGACTATTACTTTCCAGTAACAAGTGTTCCCATTTTGGTTAAGTGTTTTGAGCATTTTGATATTTACAAGAAGCTTTTCTCAAGATCAAATATGATATTAGCCTTTTGGACCTTGAATTTACGGAACCTCAAAACTGTCTTACATAATGACTGTATCCATTTGCATTTCCAAAAACAGCTTGCAAGAGTTTCCTTTTTTACACAACCTTATCAACATTTATTATCTTTTATCTTATTGCTAATAGCTACTGAAGTGAGTTTCAAGTAGATAAAACATTTTAATCTTTGCTAAGCCTTCATGATAAAAAGAATGAGGAGTTCAGTAATCTGTGTCTGGTCAAGTCAGAAAAGGCAGGTGCAAAGGGGTAGCTCTGTGTTTGACCCATCACAGATAAACAAGGGAGTCATGCAAAGCCTTATGAGAGTTTTGGGAAAGAGTGAACAGAGCATCTTATATGAGTCATATAGGAAGGAAGTATTTTTACATTGAATTTCTCAGAATAAGAAAGTGTGGTGGGATTTCAAACCTTTACTGTCTTCCAGGAGCACAGGACTCAGAGAAATCTAAACCTGGTCACAGAGAACCGGGAGACTTAGTTCTGAGTCTTCCCATTGTCACTGACTTCCAAGAGGACTATAACTTCCTCACCCTTAAAATAAGGAGGAATTTTAAAACCCACAGATATGTTCTTTTTGGGGGGGGGAGTGGAATCTCACACCGTTGCCCAGACTGGAGTGCATTGGCTGCTCCCGGCCACCGCAGCCACGACCTGGCAATCCCTCCTCCTCAGCCTTCCAAGTAGCTGGAAACACAGGCACACACTACCACGCTTGGCTGATTTTCTTATTTTTATTGTAGAGATGCGGGTTTGCCAAGTTGCCCGGGCAGGTCTCGAACCTGCGGGCTCAGGCAATTCACCCACTTCAGCCTCCCAAAGCGCGGAATTACAGACTGAACCACCGAGCCTGGCCCACTGAAATGTTGACTGACTCTAAAACGCAAATGTCCTGCAAGCTCTGGGAATAACAGAAAAACTTTTTGGAAGAAGAGAGATGGCAGGGGAAGGCAAAGAGAGAGTTTGACACTGTAGAGGAAAGATGACACAACCTGTAAAGGCCATGACACAGAGAGGGAAGGGAAGTTCAGCAAACATAATGGCTCCTGGCCCGATTTGTAGGAGAGAAGTGGAGGCACCAGGATCTTGACTTGTTCTGTCCTCTTCTCTCTTTTACCTACATTAGACAGTTTTCAGTGAAGACTGCTCTATGATCCTGGTATCTCTTCTCAGCTCATCTACAGTGTTTCTCCCACAATGATTCTTCCCAAGGACGCTTGGACCAATGATCGGATCCGTGTACTACTTGATCAGCTTGTCATCTCCTGGAGGGACCACAGCCTGCCAAAGAGGTATCCTATCATTGCTCACATGAACGTAACAGTGAGACTTTGGGGCATCATTTCTACATAAGATGAAATCTAGAGTAGTGTATGAAGTGTTGGAACAAGAAGAAGTTTCTGGCAACAACTAAAGAGTGTGAGAATTAAAAATAAAATTAGTTGTTGAAAGAAACAAAAGAAACCACCTTGGATGCACATTTCATCCTAGCAGCATGCTTCTCCAATGACTGATCCCAGAGGGATGCGGAGATAGCTTCTGGGTCTCAGGATGGAGACTGGACAGAGCTTGTTGTGGTAATGCAGGTCTCGGCTGGGTCCCAGGACAGAGAAAATGGTAGTGGTCAGCATCTCCTCACCAGTTGCAGATGTCAGGTCCAGATTTCCTCTATGTGTCTTATTCATGGTTCCTGCTGCTAGTACCCAGCCAGTTACCACAAACAAAGAAAGCAATACTATTTAAATCCACTGATAGAATTTGTCTATAACTACATTGAGGGTTACTTGGATTTTCTAACTGAATATACCAACTAGCATTCTTTTGTAATGGGAGATTCTCACCTACCTCTCTGTATCATCATTTCGGCTTCTTTAATTTATAAAATTTGTTACAATTTAATAACCTCCTTCTTTTGCTTTAGTATCTTAATTGTCCCATATTTGGCTTAAGAGAGCACCTTGAAAGTGCCTATATAGATTCTTCTTTTTACGTTCTTGGTTCTGACACTTTTCATGATTTCTGCCAAAAGATGTTTTAGTACTTGCCCTGCACAGGATGTGAAAGGAACCATTTATACACTCTTTCTTTTATTGGAGAATAACATTTGGAACTATAATACTGTGCCTATTGCTACTGGGAACAAAAGCACAAAGCAATGGGGGAGGTAGTCAGTTGACTTTATTTTCTTTTTTATACACTTCCCAGGAGGAATTTAAAAATATATAATCACTAATATAAGTTTGGTGAGACTCGGTGACTGAGACTCTAGTCCCAGCACTTTAGGAGGCCAAGGTGAGTGGATTGCCTGATCCCGTGGGTTCGAGGCCATCCTCGGCAATTGGCAAGCCCTTGTCTCTACAATAAATTAAAAATTAGTTGGGCATGGTAGAGTGCAGCTGTAGTTTCAGCTACTTGGAAAGTTGAGGCAGAAAGTTCGCCAGAGCCCAGCAGGTCGACAGTAGAGCAACTGTGATATGCAGGTCGACAGCAGAGCAACTGTGATATGCCACTGCACTCCAGCCTAGGCAAAAGTGTGAGAGTCCAACTCAAAAAAAGTTGTAAGTTCATATTGATATCTCTAATTCAGATCAGGATCACAGATTTCTTATGTATCTTCCCTGTTTCTAATTTATATCTCTCTTCTCTTTGTAAGAATTCAGGTTCACAGTAATGTCAATAAATGTACTCATTTTCTTTCTGCTACAGTATACTAAAAATGTTTCAGAAGTACTGCACTAAACAACAATACAAACAAGAAATGTCCCAGAGATGTTCACCTTATATATGATTTAGCATCATCACAGTAAAGCAACATAAATCTAACGTGAAGACAAGCTCTAAAAAAAAATCAAGTATTGGTTTCTTTCAGATAATAATTTTTTAAGTAGAATAAATCATTTCAAAAGAAGAAATACAAATGGACAATGAAACAAGGGAAGGCGGTTACAATCATTAGTCATTAGGGAAATGCAAATCAAAATCACCATGATATATCACATTACACTTACTAAGATAGCCACAGTAATAACATGGAAAAAAGAATAAAAGTAGCACATAAGTATTTGCAACACTTTTGAGAAACTGGATTTGCCGTGAGCATGCGACTGCACTCCAGTCTGGACGATGGAGTGAGACTCTAATTAAAAGAGAAAGAGAGAGAGAGTGAGAGAGAGAGAGAGAGAAACAGGAATTTGCATACTGCTAGTTGGACTTAAAATTACCCATCTGCCACTCAAAATTTGGCAATTACTCAACAGGATATATATAGTACTGCCACATCACCCAGATGTTCCAGCCGTGGGTATGCACCCCCAAAGAACAGAAAACAAGAGATGAAACAGATATTTCAGGCCAGAGTTCATTGCAACATTATTCACAGTATCCAAAAGGTGGAGACAACCCAAATACCCATCAACTAATGATTATAAAAACAAAATGTGGTATATACATACAACAGAATATTATTCAGCTATAAAATCGATTTAAGTTGGGATAAAAGGAACCATATATATTAACCCTGAAAGCATTATGTGAAGTGAAAGTAGTGACACAAAAGGAAAAATATTATATAATTACTGTTAAATAAATTATCAGCAGTAGAATAGTTCATGCAGAGAAAAAGTAGACTAGAGATTACAGGGAGGAGGAATTTGCAGTTATGGCTTAATGACTCCAGTTTCTGTCTGAGGAATGATGTGCTTCTAGTAGTACTTCATTACATTGTAGATATGCTTAGCGCCACTGATAGTACATTCAAAATAAAGTTACTGAATTATACATTACTTATATTTTACTATAGTTTTTGAAATATAAGAAGAGTATCTTTAAACTGGAAAAATACACCGAGTATTGAATTGTCCCTGACGAAAACTAAAAAGAAGATTAGAAGCCAAGTGGAAAGAACTCAAGTGACACAAATACGCTGACAATTTTTCCTGAAAAACTATTTGTCACAACATATTCTACAAGTTGTTTTCTGATGTAGTTGTAACTATTGTTTGCCATGGATAAATGGATCATTTTGACTACTCCATACACCTACTATAATTTTGAAAATTTTAAATTTAATTTATTTTTAAACCATATTTTACTGGTTCAAACTGCAACACTCTGATTCTAAGTAAAGTTTAAAATCTATTCACATGGTGAGTGGTAATTTATGTTTACTCTTCTGTGATTGCCTATTCTTCTTATGTTGTTTGCTCCTGCTAGATACAGACCCTCTTAGACAAGGATAGCTATGCTAACACAAAATGGAATAGATAAACTTTGAGACCTCATTAGATTACTTCCATCTTACTAAATCTTACTTCCCATGACGACAAAGTCCAGTGTGGCATGAACACAGTTCTTGGACAGGTTCCCAACCAATTATGACCCAGTGAGTCCAGCTGCTTCTATATAATAGTAGGCAATCTGTACCATGGGGCTCCCAAGTCCATCAAGTCATGGCAAAAGAGAGGTGAAGTGTGTCTGTGTAAAAAGAGAGTTGACACAGCAGGCTTGAAAGTACTGTGCTCAGAAAGTCCTGCTTGCAAGATGGGCCTCTGACTGGCTTCTGGGAACTTGGCTGGTGAACAGTGTCCTCCACTGATACAAAGTTTTTCCTAACTGAGAGGAGTGGCTCATTGTGTTTAGGCGGGTGCTGCAAACAATACTGTGTTGAATACCAGATTTTCTTCTGGGGTCTGGATGTGTGGTATGTGCTAGACAGTGGGTGCCAACATGACGTTAAGCATGTAGAGTCTCTAATGAGATCCCTTGACAGAAACATTGAGCATGTGTTATTGAATTTTGGCTGTTTGGGGTAAGAATGAGCCCTGTGTGAATGTCTTGGGATGAAGAGAGCATAAGGGAGATTGCACGTGGACTCCTCTAGATTCTGCTTGTGTGCTTTTCCTATATGATCTGCTGCTGAATAGTCCTATGACGCTTTAATAAATCTTAGCCACAAGCATAACTCTAGGACATTTACAAAATCTCCAAACTTGAGAGTATGCTTAGCAACCCTCAACACAGTGCCATGGGATATTTGTAAGGGCCAGGTTTGGTATTGATTTGCAACATGTTACCGACATCCCATTACTCAGAACCTGATGACATGCTCCCAACTGCAAGTGAGGCTGGGAACCATAGAGGAGCTGGTTTTTGATGAGCCTGAATGGTTACTGTCACAAAGTCTTCAGCATATGTGTGCCTTTCTCTTGATTTTCCCCAGGCTGAAAGCTAACTTTTCACTTTTCGTGGTATATTTTTATGAGCAATCATTAAAATGAATGCAACTAAAGTTACAGATTTCTTTAAGGCTTGTGTTTTCTTAAGCCTCCTAAACAATAATCAGCTCTTAAATATATGCCAAAATAGTTTTCTTAATTTTTTCTACTAATTTTTGGCTTGCTTATTATAGTTAAGAGTAAATGTACTTGAAATATATGTTCACATGAGGAATCAAGGAGAGACCTGGGAATAAGTACAAGACATATGTTCGGTGCAGAAGACATAGCCTATATACAAGATCCCCACAGTGAAAAACAACATATCACACATGAAGAAATAAGTGAAATTAGAGGACTATGTCTAGAGCAAAGAGAGCCAGGGGAACTTGGTACAAGATGATGGTAGGAGGTAAGTGAAGGGCAATTGGTAAAGGACCTAGTTGGGCAATTGCCTCATAGAAGAAAGGCAACCAGGAGCAGAGATGACAGAAGTCTTGTGACTGTGAGTTGAAGGATCGTGAATGCTTGCGGGGCGGGGTGGGTAGATGACAAAGCCAGTAGGCCAATGTGGGGAAGATGAATATGGTAGCTTTGATATCATCAAAGGAACCATCATATATCTCACCAAAAATGCCCTTCCCAATCTGTAATCAAAAGAGAGTTTGGGGGAAGAAAGAATCAGGAAGCTACGGGTGTTGTTGTAGATGAAGAAGTCACTAACCGTCGTTTCTGTGCAGAGAGGAGACAGATACATCGCACTGCACGTACAGAAGTACGCAAGTGACTGGGAGGTGATAGCAGACTCCGGAGTAAGGGAGAAATCCTTTATGTTTTATCTGGAGACACTGCAGGCATCAGAGACTCCTTTGTCAGTGATCCCAGCACCAATTAAGTAATGGGTCAACCTCAACCCATGTCCCAGATCTTGTCGATACTAGTACATACAGTCATGGTTGTAAGTCTGTTGACATCTCAGTGTCACCTGCTTTCCTGTGTCTGTGACCTTGTGTCTTGCACTATCGGTGAGTCCATCATCTATGTGTTCAATAATGGAGAGCAATGGACCTTGATGCTGTCACCTCCGTAGAAGGGCTATTATCCAGGCCTGAGGAATTCCAGGGAAGAAAGCCCACAGAGGACCAACCCTCACCTGCCCACAAGAGAAAAAGGGACACATACAGGAAGATTCCACTGTCCATTTCAGGTCTAGGGAATAATCACCTGTCTCCCAGGCTTGCTTTGCGGAAATAATTTTGAGCTCTCAGTGACTCAATGACGTCACTGTCACTGAAAAAAGCCTTGTCACTGAC
>NW_007258411.1:0-808 GCF_000164805.1 Carlito syrichta
CTGATTGTGTTTATTTGGGCTTTTTCTCTCTTTTTCTTGGTCAGTCTAGCTAGGGGACCATCAATCTTATCTATCCTTTTGAAGAACCAGCTCTTTGTTTCATTGATTTTTTTGTAGTATCTTTTTGTCTTCTGTGTCCTGGATTCGGGCTTTTATTTTGGTGATCTGGATTCTTCTGCTGAAATTAGGGTTTTTGTGGTTTTGCTTTTCCAGCTTCCTTAGGTGGCTTGTTAGGCTGTTAATTTGTGATCCTTCCATTTTCTTCATGTGCGTTTGTATGGATATAAATTCCCCTCTTACTACAGCTTTCATGGTGTCTCAGAGATTTTTGGTAAGATGTTTCTTCATTTTCATTTGTTTCCAGGTATCTTTTAATCTCTGTTTTGATTTCATCATTGACCCAGTAGTTGTTTAGCATCATGCTGTTTAGTATCCATGTCTTTGTGGGTTTTGGGGGGACCTTGTTGGTGTTAATGATTGTTTTTATTCCATTGTGGTCCGAGAAGGTGCATGGTAAAATTTCAGTCCTTTAAAATTTGCTTATGCTTGATTTATGGCCAAGTATGTGGTTGATCTTAGAGTACGTTCCATGCGGTGATGAGTATAATGTGTATTCTGTGGTCTTTGGATGGAAGGTTCTGTAGGTATCAATGAAGTCCATTTGATCAAGAGTCACATTGAGGTTTCGGATCTTGTTGCTGATTTTCTGTCCTGATAATCTGTCTAGGGTTGTGAGTCGGGTATTAAAGTCCCCAGCTATGATGGTATTGGAGTCGATATCTTTTTTCAGTTTACCTAGGAGCTGCTT
>NW_007258411.1:1428-3782 GCF_000164805.1 Carlito syrichta
TGAATCTCTTGTGTTTGAATTTTTTCATCCTTGATGAGATGGGGGAAGTTTTCTTGAATGATTTCATGAAATGTTTGATCCAGTGTGGCCGCTGTTTCTCTGTCTGCCTCAGGAAGGCCAATTACTCTTAGGTTTTTTCTCTTGAAGTGATCATTCATCTCTTGAAGGTTTTGTTCTGTCTTTTTGAGCTTCTTTTCTATGCTTTTGACAGTTTGGGTTAGTTCTGTGTTTTGGTCTTCGAGCTCTGAGATTCTTTCTTCTGCTTGACTAATTCTGCTTTCCACGATTATTAGTTTGTTATTTATTTCCATCACAGTATTCTTTACTGCTGTTATTTCTGACATCAGCTCCTTCCTATTTTCCTCTTGTCTCTCCTCAGTTTTTTAAATTCTCTCTAATAATGTCCTGATGTCTGGGTTTGTTGCATGTGACCAGTCATTCTGGGGTCTCTTCATTGTTTGTGTTCCAGAACCTGTTTGCTCAGTGTCTGATCTCCCAGGGGTCTGTGTGAGACCTATATTCTTCTTTTGGTTTTTCTTCATTTTTGCGGTTTTTTTCCCCTCCTTACTTTTTCCTTCCTTCCACATCACCATCTTCTTTAATTCTGTTATTCAGGGGTAGAGGGATTGCTTTTACTTCTGTTTGTTCAATCTCCTATTCTTCTTTATGTATGCCCTCTTACTTTGTTCAATTCTGGAGTTGCACTGTAGGTTGGGGGTGGTCCTTTTGCAGTTTTGAGATTTACTTAAGGGGGGAGCTGTGATTCAAAATCGATCTGCAGGTCCTGGTATTTGCCAACAGGTGTATGGATAATTTGAAACCCACTTCCCACTGCCTTGGGATCTGTCCATGCAGTGAGGCTGTAGGTTTACTCCCTGAAATAAAATGAGGTTAGCAGAGGGAAGAGAATGGAGCAGACAGTGGGGGGAAGAGGGGGGTGGAGAGATAGAGGAGTAAGGGGGGGAAACAAATGAGTGTACCAACAAATGGAGAGAGAGACCTATACTGAAACAGATAAAAACAATAGACCACAGCTACAGACTAACCAACTCCCATACAAAAAGAATAAAACATATAATGACACTAACATACAAGCTAACCAACCACTTTATTGGTGTGCTTTTCCTCTATAGAAATGTATGGTTTACAGAGAGGAGAAAAGAGAAGAAAAGGAAGAGAAAAAAAGGAATAATGCAGTAGAAATAGAATTAAGTCATTAAACTAACTGAACCAATCAAGCACACTCTGAGACTTTTCGTTTAAGTTCAATGTCCTTTCAGCTCTGATTTCTAGCTTTCTTTTCAAGCTGGTAAATTAGTTTGCAGTTAGGGTCAGTTGCCCCTGGCTTGCTGTGAAGGACAGTTCAGATCACCCTCCATTCACCACTCTGGCCTGTGTCTATTTTTCAAGCTTGTTTCTCCTGTTTTGGTGTTGTTACCTTGAATTGCCAGAAGGTGGTGCTATCTCAGCTGCTCACTCCAGAGTGGGTGGGGCCGGACAGGCACCTGGCAGAGGCCAGAGATGGAAGCCTGCCTCAGGGCACAAGGAGGAGACCCACAGCAGGCAGGACGTCTGGGTCACAGGAAAGATGGCAGTGATCCCAGCAGATCTTGCCTGCAGGGGCTTCAAGGATGGAAGTCGTGGATCGCCTGCACTGCAGTGGCTGTCCAGACTGCTGCAATGCCCCAGCAGTGGCAAGGCTGAGCTCCGTGTGAAGAGCAGGCTGTGATGTTGGGGTCCACAGCCCCCGGGGAGAGAGTCAGAGACCTTCTGCGTTCTCCTTTGCAGAGGGTTTCATAGACCAGGTTGCCTTGTCACCATCTTGCCGGAAGTCTATCTTTATTTCTTTTAGGGAAAATATGGAAGTATTTTCAGTGGAGGAATAAATAATCTTCTTTGTACCAGGTAGCTTGAATCAACAAGTGAAGATTTTCATGAGAATTTTGGAAAAATTTGATGCCCCTCACTTAAGGACCTTTGTATATATGGGACACTACCCAATTAGGGTATAGTCCCTTTGGTAGTGAGGAGGAAGAGTGGAAATCCACCCTAGGAGACTTTTTGTCCAAGCAATAAGAAGTGATCTATTTTCCAGTCTCATTTTAGCACAATACTGCTTGATGTCCTAAGGTCCAATCCTTGACCCTTGGAAATAGGAAATTGGTAAGGTATTTGTATACCTCCTTTCTTTTATATGTTTTAAGATTGTAAAGGTCTGTGTCTGATAGTCAAGTGGCGCTTGCCAAGCCTCTTAGGGGATGAGTCAGATTGTCCTTTCGTGGAGCAATAAGATAAGCAGATACCCAGGAGTTATCATTTTGTCTCCAGGAACTTCTTTTGGGGGAAGAAAAGTT
>NW_007258411.1:3802-66057 GCF_000164805.1 Carlito syrichta
TCTTGCCTGCAGGGGTTGCAAGGACTGAAGTCGTGGATCACCTCAGGCACGGGTGGCATGATGCGCTATGGCTGCCATGGAGGCTGGGCGGCACTGGCGGCTGCTGTGTCTGCGGCTGCAGTGGCTGTCCAGACCGCGCGATGCCCCAGTGGTGGCGACGGCCAAGCTCTGTGTGAAGAGCAGGCTGCCAACGTTGGGATCCGCAGCCCCTGGGGAGAGAGCCAGAGACCCTCTGTGTTCTCCTTTGCAGAGGGTCTCATAGACCAGGCTGCCCTGTTGCCATCTTGCCAGAAGTTCCATAATTTTTTTTAAAAATTCGATTTTATAAAAGCCTGATACATAAAGGGATAGGTGTATATAGCCTCAATTTTTTTTTTTTTTTTTTACATAGAAGTGGCACACTATGTATAATGCTTTAACGCTTCCATGGATGTTAAAGAAGATGAATAAGTGAAGATTCAGCTGGATACAGTGACTCATGCCTGTAATGCCAGCACCGTTGGGAGACTCAGGCATGAGGAGTGCTTGAACCCAGGAGTTCAAGCCCAGCCTGGGCAACATAGTGAGACCTCATCTCTACGAAAAAAAAATTAACTGGGCATGGTGGTACACACACCTGTACCCCACCCACTTGGGAGGCTGAGGCAGAAGAATTGCCTGAGCCCAAGAACTTGAGACTGTGATCAGCTGTGATTGTGTCAGTGTACTTCAACCAGGGTGACAGAGTGAAACACTGATTCAGAAAATAAAATAAAAATAAAAATAAATGAAAATATAAAAACATATAAAAAACTCAAATACTCACATTATAATGTTAAATTTTAGTAAAATTAAATTGAAAAGTGAAAACAAAAGATTGTTTTAATTTTTTTACAGGGGATGAAAGAACAGAAACTTGAAGCTAAAAAGAAGCGTGATGAAGAGATAGAGGCAGAAAGACAAATTCTTGATGTGGAAGAAGCAATACACAAGCAAGGCGAAAGAAAAAAGGCCATTGAACATGCAAAGCAGTACCAATTTTACCAGACCGAAAGAGTGAAAAGTTTTCATGTACTACTTGGGTTTTATTGTATTTTATATATATATATTTAACATATCAATACATGATTTGGCATTATTTTCTTAAAATAGTATAACTTTTCTTTTGTAGTCAGGACTTCTTCTTAGTAGAGTTATGAAAGAACGTGATGCACAGATTGAATTCCAGAAAAGTAAGATAAAATCAGATAAAAAATGGGAAGAACAATTGAAACTCAACATTGAAAAAGCTTTTAAAGAAGAACAAGAAAAAGCAGAAAAACGATGCAGAGAAAGAGTGGCTCTTGCCAAAGATCATCTAAAACAGTATGTATATGTAAATTGCCTTTTTTGTACCTTTCTCTTTTTCTCATAGTGGATATAGCTTTTTCTCTGGTTGTAAAAGTAATACTGCTAAAACAATGAGTCAGTAGAAAAATTCAAAAAAATAGATTAAAAAATCACTATGATTTCCTTATCTAGAGATTGTGTATGTTGATTGATATTGCTGTGATAATGTGGCATAACAGGCTGGGCACAGTGGCTCATGCCTACATGTAATCTCAGTAGGGAGGCCAAGGCAGAAGGATCACTTGAAGTCAGGAGTTCTAAACTAGCCTGGACATTGCGAGACCCTATCTATGCAAAAAAAATTTAAAAATCAGCTGGGCATAGTGGTGTGTGCCTATAGTCTTAGCTACCTGAGAGGCTGAGGTGGGAATATTGATCGAGCCCAGGAGTTGGAGGCTGCAGTAAGCTATGATTGCACCACTGCATCCCAACCTGGGTGACAGAGTGAGGTCCCACCTTTAAAAATAATAATAATAACGTGGCATAACAACCACACAATCTAGTGGCATACAACAGTAAATATTTATTTCTCAGGCATCTATGAGTTGACGGGGGTTGACAAATCTAGGATGAACTCAGCTGGGCAGCTTTTATTCAAGCTGCAGGACTGACTGAGCCTGCTCATTGTTGTAGGGAGAGTTCTGATCCACTCCATGTGTATTCATTCTGAGGTCCACAATGAAGCAGCCACCTTGGGAGGTGGGGAAGATTTTTCACATGATGTTACCAGAGGTGCAAGAGAGGGAGCCCAAGTTTGCAAGAATACAGCACAGCTAAGCCCAAAGGCAAAGGACAAAGGAAGTACACTTGGCCTACCATGAGTTTAAGGCAAGTCTCATGGCCAACCCTGAGCAACAATGAAACAGAGAAGTAGACTTCCATGATAGTGTGGAAGGATGAGGAATGAATCTATTTTGAACAATAGTCTACTGTAGGAAGTTACTATTATTATTACAAATTTTTTTAATGATGGAGGCATCAGGCTCATTGAGATGTAATTTACATTTTGTAAAATTCACCTTTAAAAAGTATATAGCTGGATAGCCACCATCCAAATCAAGATATAGAACATCTCTGTCACCCCAAAAACTTCCCTTATGCTCCTTTGCACTAAGTTCTATCCCCCACTCCCAGCCTCTGGCAATCATTGATGTACTGATCCAAACTTCTTTTTTTTTCTGAGCATATATACTCACATTCTATAAAATGAAATTGAGATCAACAGTATTATTTTGTTAAATGCTTTTTTTACTTACCCATATGTCATTTGTGTAATTATTTCTCAAGGTCACATTACATCTAAGTGACAAATATCAATTTTCAACATTTATATATTGCCAAATTGTATATTCTTCAGTTATTTCAATCCTTAGTAAAAGGGGATGAGAAACCTTTGGATGTATTTTAATATTTTCCTTGGCAGGGTGGAGATTTAAGGGTTTGTACATGTTAGGGACAAAGCCATTGGCTGAGGGAGAAAAGTATTTGACCAGTGAGTCACTTGTGATTGAGAAATCTCTCTTCTTATAATGCAGCTCAAAGATAATTAAAGGTAGCAGTTTGATCTCTAGCAAGTTACTGGCAAGTGCTAGCGCCTTCATAGGCCATCCTCCCACCTATAGTCATTGTATCTAGGCTGTGTTTGGGCCACAGGATCTTCTTTTCTTGTAATATTTGGCAATAGGTTAGAGGTTCAAATAGGTTTAAGATTTGTTTTAGTTGTTTCTTTGGCATATCTTCAGTGCATTCTAGGAAATGTTCATTAGACTCTGAGGTCAGCATACTTTCCTTTACTTATTCATCATGGTGGTCTCTGTCCTTGTATTAATAGATAGTGTCCAAGTGTTAACCTATCCTCACTGTACTCTCAACTCCTCTCTTTTCCTCCGAAAACTCAGGTAAGACCTTGATTTAGTTTCTAGTATTGGTATAGAATTTATCTCATTATATTGGTTGCATTGTGGGGAATTAGGAAAGAAAGGATGTTTAACTTCAGTTGCCAATTTGTTCCTAGAAGTCCTATATCTTAAATTTAATAAGAAACATTCATATCTGCAATTTAAAACAACATAGGAAAATAAACATCTATTATTATAATTTTTTTAAGTATCTGAATTTACAAAATTATCACCAAGTTGTGCTCTGTTGAATATCTATCTATCTATCTATCTATCTATCTATCTATCTATCTATCTATTTATTTATTGAATTGGAGTTTCACTCTGTCATCCAGGCTGGAGGGCAGTGGCACACTCACAGCCACTGCAGCCTCGACCTGCTGGGCTCAGGTGATCCTTCTGTCTCAGCCTTCCAAGCAGCTGGAACTACAGGCATGCGCCACCTTGCCTGGCTAATTTTTTGATTTGTTGTAGAGATGAGGTCTCACCAAGTTGCCCAGGCTGGTCTCAAACCCATGGCTCAGGCAATCCTTTCACCTCTGCTTCCCAAAGTTCTGGGATTATAGGCGTGAGCCACCACACCCGGCTTGTTGAATATTTATTCATATATCATTTTGATAGAGCTCAGAAGCATGTTACTGTAAAATACTGCTAGGAATAGTAATGAGCCCATAAAAAGCCTCCTAAACCAACAGAACTGGAATAGTAGGGCTGATTATTAACCTGAGTTGGAAAGAAGACCTTGTGGTAGAAAAGAGATGCAAAAGAGAGTTTCTTTCCCTTTTCTTGAATAATAAGAGTTAATTCAGGGGCAGAATTTCATAATAGGCTATTAAGTCATGCATAAGTATATTTATTCATACAAACATTTATTGAATAACTTCCACTTGCCAGTCTTTTTTCTAGTCATTGAGAATACAAAAATGAATATGATAGAGTCTTCTTCCTTAAGAAGTTCACAGTCTTAAAGAGAAGGGTACAGAAATGGAAAAGATAATTAGAATATAATAATAAATATTTTGAAAATAAATGTAGAGCGTCTGTGGAAGCATATAAAATGAATGTCTGACCTAGTCTCAATAAGGCTTTCCAAAGGAGATTGCATTTAATTATAAAGAATGAATATAAATAAGCTATGCAAAAAAATGGGCTATGGAGGTATTTTAAGCACGGGTGAGCCGGGCTCGGTGGCTCAGCCTGTAATCCCGTGCCTTTGGGAGGCTGAGGTGAGTGGATTGTCTGAGCCCGCGGGTTCGAGACCCGCCTGGGCAACTTGGCAAGACCTCATCTTTACAAAAAATTAGCCAGGCGTGGTAGCGCGCGCCTGTAGTTCCAGCTACTTGGAAGGCTGAGGCGGAAGGATCGCCGGAGCCCCCAGCAGGTCGAGGCCGCTCCCGGCCACTGCACTCCAGTCTGGGTGACAGAGTGAGACTCCAACTCAAAAAAAAAAAAAAAAAAGATCATCTAAGGATAGAGTAGAAGGAAAGGAAAGGGCTTAAGTGATCTCATTCATTTTACAGATTTAAATGCTATTCTAAATCTGCTCCCTCGAGTCCCAGCTTCACATATCCAACTGCCTCCTATGATATCTCCATTTTGATGTCTCATATTTGTCTCAAAATGTCTAACACAGAATTATCAGTTTCATGCCCCCACAGTGGACTTTCTTTTCTTTTCTTTTCTTTTTTTAGTTTTTTTAGTGATTTATTGTAGAGATGAGGTCTCACCAAGCCCATAGTGCACTTTCTAGTGGCATGCTTATCCACCCAGTTGTTCAAACTAGAAACCTAGGAATCCACCCTGAGTTATCATTTTCCTTTATTTCCCACATCAGCTCTATCAGCAATTCATGATGATTTTTTTCTCCAAAACAAATCTTGAATTGACTATTCTCTTAGTCCAGGCCACCCCCATATATTCCATGGATGATTGCATCAGCCTCTGGACTGGCCTCACATTCTCTCTTATTTGCCAATCCCTTCTTTATTCATCATCCAGAGAAATTTTATTAAGGTGAAAATTGATCATATTCTTCTATCTTAAACAAGTATAAGTTAATTATATACTTATATATTAATATAGATATAATTATATAGTAATAAAATGGAAATTTGACTATCTCCTGCAAGGCCCTGTGTGATCTGGCCTCATCTGCTTGTCAGCCTCCTCTCCTACCACTCCTTTCCCCTAGTTACAATGCCTCTATCACACTGATCTTCCAGGGCTTTGAGCACCTGCCAAACTGACTTGCCGCAGCGCTTTCTTCCATGTTATTTCTTCTGTCTGATATTTTACCCTCTATTCTTCACCTGTGAACTTCTTACCAGCTCAGAGAGTGTTTCCCTATCTTAGGGTACAGCTCTGTTGAAAGTGATCTAGGCTAGGCATGGTGGCTCATGCCTGTAATTCCATTACTTTGCGAGGCCTAGACGGGAGGATTGCTTGAGTCCAGTAGTTCGAGATGAGCCTGGGCAACGTAGTGAGATACTGTCTCCACATAAAAACGAAAACGTTAGCCGGGCATTTTGGTGCACACCTCTAGTACCAGCTACTCAGAAGGCTGAGGCGGAAGGATTGCCTGAGACTAGGAAGTTGAGTTTACGGTTAGCCAAGATCATGCCAATGCACTCTAGCCTAGGCAACAGAGCGAGACCCCCCCACCTCAGAAAGAAAGAAAAAGAAAGAAAGAGATCTAAATTGCTCAGTTATTACTCTTTTTCTTAGATTCTTATTTTCATTATAACTCTAAAATTTGTAATTATAGTCTGTAGGCATAGCTTGTTTGATTGTGCTTTGCTTTATTGCACTTTACAAATACCCCATTTTTTTGTTTGTAGCAACCCTGCATTGAACAAGCCTATATTTACACAATATAATGTAAATATAACTTTTATATGTACTAGGAAACCAAAACATTCCAGTAACTCACTTTATTGCAATATTCACTTTACTGCAGTGGTCTGGAACTGAACCTGCAATATCTCTGAGGTATGCCTGTACTTTTTCTGTTTGTTTTTGATTGTCTACTTCATTTGAATCTGAGTTTCTTGAGGGAAAGAACCATGTCTGTTTTATCATTGTAGTTGGAATTCAACAAATAGTTGTTAGATTGATGAATGAGAGGTCTAAGGATTACAGAAGCGTTAAGTATGGTTTTAAGTCTGTAGCACAGGCAGCTGAAAAGATGGTGGTATTGTTCACCAGCATAAGGAGAAGAGACCAAAAGGATCAGTTTAGAGGAGGAGATGGATGGATGGTTTGGTTTTAGACTTAGTGAATGTAAAGTATATATGTAATAGCCAGGTGGTGTTGCCTAGTGGGTTGTCGCTATAAGGATCAAGCTTGTCTATTGTAATAAAGAATGAGACTTCGTTTTTTATGTTTGCCTTTGACTTCTTTTTTTTTTTTTTTTTTTTTTTGGAGTCAGCGTCTCACTCTGTTGCCTAGGCTGTAGTACGCAATCATGGCCACCGAAGCCTCAACATGCTGGGCTCAGGTGACCCTTCCACCTCAACCTTTCAAGTAGCTGGAGCCACAGGCATGTGCTACCACACCCAGCTTATTTTTTGATTTATTGTAGAGGTGAGGTCTCATCAAGTTGCCCAGGCTGGTCACGGACCCCTGAGCTCAGGCAATCCTCTCACCTTATCCTCCCAAAGTGCTGGGATTAAGGCTTGAGCCACCGCACCTGGCCTGACTCACCTTCCTTCTGCTTTGGCCCCATCTCTATACAGGCTGATAAGAAGGCTCCTCAAGTTCACCTCTTTCTCTTTTGGCATCCATGGGAAATTTATATCTTCCCTGCTCAGAATCTTTCTCCCAGCCCCATCTTTTAGTCATGATAAGGCCAAACCTACTCCCTCTGTTTTGCCCAAGCCAATCCAGACCTACTTGTGCTGCCCAGGTCTTCCTAGGAGTTCCCCTTGTGAGTAATACTTTCTCTTAGATTCTCTTGGTGTGTAGAGTGTTATCAGACTTGACATCTGAATGAAATTTTGGGTAGCAGTTCCTTCTGCTTTTACAAAAGGACAAAACAACATCAATATAAGCTCAAGAATCATGACTGGGCGTGGTGGCTCATGCCTGTAATCCCAGCACTTGGGAGGCAGAGACGAGAGGATTGCCTGAGCCCAGGGGTTCGAGACCAGCCTGGGCAACTTAGTGAGACCTCATCTCTACAATTAAAATAAAAAATTAGCTGGGCATGGTGGCTTGTGCCTGAGCTCATCAGGTCAAGGCTGCGGTGACCGTGAGTGTGCCACTGCACTCCATCCTGGGTGACAGTGAGAGTCAAAAACAAAACAAGGCCAGACGCAGTGGCTCAAGCACTTTGGGAGGATAAGGCGAGAGGATTGCCTGAGCCCAGGAGTTCAAGACCAGCCTGGGCAACTTGGTGAGACCTTGTCTCTACAATAAATCAAAAAATTAGCCAGGCATAGTAGTGTGCACCTGTAGTTCCAGCTAGGTGGAAGACTAAGGTGGAAGGATTGTCTGATCCCAGCGGGTTGACACTGGGGTGACCATGAATATACTACTGCACTCTAGCCTGGGCGATGGAGTGAGACTCTGACTCAGAAAAAAAAAAAAAAGAATCATATCTGTGCTAGATAAATACAGATTTGGAACCTCCAGATGTGAATGAAAGATAGCAAAGAGCTATCATGACATATTCAACTCTGTTTGGAAGCTGCCCCATGCATTGAGCTGAGAAGGACTAAGACTCAGCAGGAAAAGAGTTTTGTGTTGATGATGTCTGCTTTAAGCATGAGAGTTAGAAGTAATGGTATGAATGTTGTGTATTTCTTCCCTAAACTAGAAGATCTCAAATTTCCTTCAACATACTAACTTTGCATTAAGCCAAATTAATGGCAGATAGTTGAGTAGTCTAGTCAAACTACCCTAACTAAGGTAAAAGTTTTTGTTGACAGCTAGTTAACTTTTTAATTATTGTAAGTTATTATATAAGTCATTGACAATATATTCCCCTTTTATTAATTGAAATTAGAGACATTTTTGTTCTTATTATTCTCAGAACAGGTAGATTTTTTGCTAAAACAGTGAATTGGGGGCAAGTTTTTGAGCATGGGAGATTTATTAAGAAATGTTAAAGTTGCAGATTTATTTTATGTTTTGTTCTTTTCCTTTAAAGTAGCAATTTTAAAACTTCAAAAACTTCCTAAAGTTGGATACATTGCTTTTTATAATGTTCTTCAAATCTTGATAGTTTACTTGTGAGAAACTGAGACTAGTAGATGTAAAATATTAAATAGTTCCAACAAAATGCACAAAATTTGAAAACTTAGGTTTTTGGGTTTTTTTAGGGCAGTTATAAACCTGGTTTACTTGTGGTCAACAACTCTTAACACAAGTGACTCTGACTCTAAAGCTGCTTATTCTGTACAGATGAATCAATTAGGAATGTCTTGTCCTGAATTGGCTTAATAATAGAGTGAACTTCTTGGTTTACTTAACTATGTAGTCCTCCATGACATAGGGGAATAGAATTTTCCCCTCCCTGGGGCTGAGTGATGGGACGCCAGTAAAAAATATTTTTTTGTAAATATTTTCCCATTCTGTAGGTTGTCTGTTTACTCTGTTGATTGTTTCTATTGCTGTGCAGAAGCTTTTCCTAAGTCTCATTTGTCTATTTTTATTCTTGTGTTTGCTTTTGAGAACTTGGTCATAAATTATTTGCCGAGGCCAATGTCCAGAAGAGTTTTTTCCTAGGTTTTATTCTAGGATTTCTATAGTTTTAGGTTTTACATTTAGATCTTTACATTTAGATCTGAGTTGACTTTTTGTATGTGGTGAGAGGTATTGGTCCAGTTTCATTCTTTTGTATATGGCTATCTAATTTTCCAGCACCATTTATCATCATTTCCCCACTATACATTTTTGTTGCCTTTGTGAAAGATCAGTTGGTTGTAGATATGTGGCCTTATTTCTGGGTTCTCTATTTTGTCCCATTGATATCTGTGTTTGTTTTTATACCAGCACCATGCTGTTTTGGTTAATATAGCCTTGTAGTATAATTTTAAAAGTCAGGTAGTGTGATACCTCCAGCTTTGTTCTTTTTGTTCAAAATTGCTTTGGCTATTCTAGCTTTTTGCTGTTGTTCCATATGAATTTTTTGATTGTTTCTTCTAATTCTGTGAAAAATGACATTGGTAATTTGATAGGGATTGCATTGAATCTATAGATTGCTTTGCGCAATATGGTCATTTTTAACAATATTCATTCTTCCAGTCCATGGGCATGGTATGTTTTTTAATTTGTTTGTATCATCTACAATTTCTTTCAGAAGCAGAAAGCCAAATACCACATATTCTCACTTATCAGTGAAAGCTAAACAATAAGAAAATGACTGACGGTACTGGGAAACTATGGGGGGGGGAGGGGGATGGGATTAACAGTAGCAAATATCTGTCTGGGGATGGGAAAACACCTCTTATCAACAGGGTGCCTGAATGAAACGTAATTGTATACCTAACCCTTAACTGTACCCCACAAAACCATAATAAAAAATATTGATTAATAATAAAGAAAGAAAGAAAGCTAAACAATGGATACACGTGGACATAGAGAGTAGAATAATAGACACTGGAAACTACAAAAAGGGGAGGTTAAGAGGAAAAATTACCTTTGGGTATAATGTTCATGATTTGGGGGATGGGTCCACTAAAAACCCAGCCTTCACCACTACACAATGTTTGTGTAAGTAACGTATACTTGTACCCCATAAATATGAGGAGAGACCACTCAGAAAGGGAATTTATTTATAAAGAAACTGTATTTATTTTTACATGTTTAAACTTCAGTCACCTTCAAATTACTCTTTATTTGATGCAATACACCTATCAAGACACTTTTTTCCCTGCTCAAAACAGTTTGTGAACTTGTCAATTTTGGTGCCTTTTAGTACTTCTGCTGTTTTTGTTCCACCTCTTCCTCACTGGCAAAACATTTTCCTTTGAAGACTGTTTTCATACAAGAAACAGAAAAGCCACCTGGGGTGAGATTGCGTGAATAGGGATGGGGGGGCATGGGGATGGTGCCATTTTTGTTCAAAACTGCTGAACACTCAGTGTGGGGTAGGCAAGCACACTCATAAATCACTCATCATGAAATGGGCAAACACACTGAAAGAATCTAAAGAAACCAAATTCACTGAAGCCGAATGCAGCCTCTCACAACAATGCTAGCTGGTACACAGATGCCAATGGGTTCCTAGAATACTTACCTAGTTTGAGAAGCCTGTACTGTAAGGGGCCTGCCTTCCAAAAAATAATTCCATTTTATGGGGTCCTCCCTCATATATCTTTAAACTGTTCAATTTCCTAAAAAATGTTTTCTTAATTTGATGCATTTCTCAGTCATTTGGCTATTTAGGTGGGTTGTTAATCTATCCTATGCCTACCTGTTCAGGAAAATAATTAGAGAGAGTGGCACTGGGGCAGCCGGCACACTTGTTAACTGGCTGATAAGGATGCATGAAGTTATCTATGGGCAAGTAGACACCTTGAGCTTGAGCTGTTTGTCCAGGATGCAGAGGTTTGACTGCCAGATGAGGGGCCTCAGGAGCCCAGTCTGAAGTAAACTACTGGTGGTGGGAGCTCCTGATAGTGATGGTGGTGGAGTTTGGGGATCAAGGTGAAGAGGTAGAGCTGGAGCTCAGTATCCCAGATCAGGGTTCTAGGAGAAGCCAATGATGAGGCCCCTCAGGAATCTCTGAAGAACTCACACATAAGTCCTGAGAGACAGCCAGGGCTTACCACTCAGAAGGCATTAATAGTCAGTACTGGCTACAGAAAGAATGACAACCTATTGGATAAGGAGACCTTTGTTCCTCTCCTTCCATCAAACCCTATCTCTTGAGAGGCTAAGTTCATAGCTTATGTAGCATCATCTAATGCTGAATTGGAAAGTACTAGAGATTTAGAACTTTCTTGTTTAAAATGTCATCAATTCCCCTTACCATCATTCAGTTAACTGGTTCTTTCTAAAGGAAAGAAGCACTTATTTTGGTGAGTAATGAAGTAAATTTTGAAGAAAGAAAAAGTATTGACAATTTGGGTTAATCAACATTGGATTAATTTTAATCACTGCTAGTTAATGTCTGTTATTTTTTCCCAAAGAAATTCTTAAGTTCTTCCTTGTAGCTTTAAATCATCCCAGATTAGAATCTAATTGATTTCTTAAAAACATAACCTATTTTCCTGCTTTGCTCTCAATTATAGTCATATTTTTGATTTAGAATAAAGGAACATGAAGAAGAAATAGAAAGGAAGAAAAAACATGAAGTAAAAGATGCTGAGGAAATAAAACGACAGAATTTATTATATGAAATAGAAATGAGAAAAAAATTGGAAAAGAAAAAAGAAGAGATACATGAAAGCAGGAGGCTGTTTTTTGTAAGTTGAAAATACAAAAGTTCAAAAGATGTACAGAGTCAAATGCCTAACCTTTTTATTGATACATAATATTTGTATATATTTATGGGGTACATGTGGTATTTTTATATATGCATACAATGTGTAATGATCAAATTAGGGTATTTAGGTTACCTGTCATCTCAAACATTTATCATTTGTTTCTCTTGGGTGTTGGGAGCCGGCTGTGGAGAGCTACCTGAGCGTTAGGGATACAGGCAGGCTGCAGACCCTGAGACCGTTAGGATGAGTTCAGGAGCTGAAGGCCCATTGCCTCTTCCCTTCTTTGCTGTTTTGTCACGTTCCACTAGCAGGGACTTTGATGATCTAAGCCTGAAGTTCTGAGAGTACAACAGGCATGGCTTACTTTAGGAGTCCATTGTTCCCGTTTCTCACAGACTGTGGTTTCGGCTTTAAACTTAACATAATTCAAACTCAGGTCACATTTGGGAGCCTTTAATATGGTACAAGCTTCTTTAAAGATTTAATAGTCTATTTGTAGAATTAGTATATACATACAAAGTGCTGTTTCAACCTTAATAATACAGATAAATATCTAGAGCTACTAGAAACGGCCCAGCACAAGCTTTGGGCTGGGCCACATTCCTAAAGGCCCAGCACGAGCTTTGAGCTGGGCCACATTCCTTAGGAATTGGTTTGGGTTATAATTAAGAGTTTCTATAGTGTAGGTAGAATTAGCGTAAAATAGAGAGGAATTGGGATTTAGGTTGGTTATTAGGTGTTGCGTATGCATAGGCCTGTAATCCCGCGCCTTTGGGAGGCTGAGGTGAGTGGATTGCCTGAGCCCGCGGGTTCGAGACCCACCTGGGCAGTGAGACCTCATCTCTACAATAAATCAAAAAAATCAGCCAGGCGTGGTAGCGCGTGCCTGTAATTCCGGCTACTCGGAAGGCTGAGGCGGAAGGATCGCCAGAGCCCAGCAGGTCGAGGCTGCGGTGGTCGGAAGCAGCCACTGCACTCCAGTCTGGGCGACTGAGTGAGACTCCAACTCAAAAAATAAATAAATAAAAATAAATAAAAGATATTAATTATTAGAATATTATGATATTAGAATTGTTGTACTTTTTTTGAGAAATATTAACCAAGCATGAGGAACAGTATCCTCATTCCTCATGCTTGGGGAAACACCTGGTGGGTGGGGGATGCCCCTCATCCACCTGGTTCTATGTTCATGTAAATGTCTTGTGATTTAATTGGGATTGCCCTTCCTCTTACTCCAGGAAACACCTGGTGGGTGAGGGATGCCCCCTCATTCACCTGGCTTTGTGTCCATGTAAAGGTTTTGTGATTTAATTGAGATTGTTCTTCCTCATGCCCGAGGAAACACCTGGTGGGTGGGTGGGGGGCGCCCCTCCTGCACCTGACTTGTGTTCACGTGGAAGACTTGTAAGACTGCCTGTGTAAAATTTGGGATAAATACAAGCTGTAAACCCCCAATAAACGGCTTCTGGTCAATCTGTTGAACAGATGTCCACTTTCTTTCTTTCTCTTTATATCTATCCCTCCTTCTTTCTTTCTTTTAATATCTATCCTTATAGAAACGCCGACGCCATCACACCTTCCAAGGGACCCCCTAAATCTCTTTTTGGGAGCTGACCCCCCAAAGTTGGGAACATTTCAAATTGTCTAGTTATTTTGAAATGTACAATATGAGAAGGGACCAAAAAATAGGAATTTATTTATTACAAATTGTGTATTTATTTTTATTTTTAAAAATTTTTATTTGTTTTGAGTAGGAATCTTGCTTTGTTGCTCAGACTGGAGGGAAGTGGCATGCTCATGGCCACCGTGGCCTTGACCTGCTGGGCTTAGGCGATCCTTCCACCTCAGCCTTCCAAGTAGCTGGAACTATAGGCATGTGCCCCTATACCCAGCTAATTTTTTTTTAAATGTATTGTAGAGATGATGTCTGGGCTGGTCTCGAACTCATGGGCTCAGGCAATCCTCTCACCTCAGCCTCCCAAAGTGCTGGGATGATAGGCATGAGCCACTGCACTCGGCCATGTGTATTTAGTCTTATATGTTTAAATTTCAGTCACCTACACAATACTCTCCATTTGATGCAATACACCTATCCAGATGCTGTTTTCACTGCTCAAAACAGTTTTTTAACTCGTCAGTTTTGATGACTTTTAGTGCTTCTGCTGTTTTTTGTTTTATCTCTTCCACATCGGCCAAACATTTCCTTGAGGACTGTTTTCATCCGGGGAAACAACAACAAAAAACACTTGATTGGGTGAATAGGGAGGGTGGAGCCTGGGACTCATGCCATTTTTGGCCAAAAGCTGCTGAACACTCAGCATGGTGTGAGCAGATGTGTTGTCATGGTGGAAGAACCAATCAGTCACCTGTTTGCCACAACTTGGAATGTTTCTTCTACAAATTGTGATGCAACCTTCTCAAAACTTCCAGATAAAAACTTTGGTTGGCCGTTTGATCTGGAGGAACAAACTCCAAGTGTACTAGGAGGGGCCTGCCCTCCAAAAGATAATTCCAGTTTTTTGGACGTCTCCCCTGGTGTATTGTTAACTGTAGCCATCCTACTATGCCATCCAACACTGGAATGTGCTCCGTCTTTACAACTGTATGGTTGTGCATCCTTCCTCCTCTCACCCCATTCCCCACCTTTGGTAACCATCTACTGTCTGTGTTCTTGAGATAATTTTTTAGCTTCCATGTCTTTCTGTGTATGCAGATGCCTAACTTTAACTTTTAATATGTTTTTTAAAAATAGTGGAGTAGCAAAAAAGTTGCTGTTAAATTGGGTATCTAAGGGAATACATACTTTTGGAGTAGCTATATTTGCCATCGTTTTATGTGTATGTGTATTCATGCATGAATAAGATTTTTTTCAGATGAGTTTATTTTCTTGTCCTTAGAATGAGAGCTGAGAAGAATGAATGGGTGATTTCTGTTGGGTGTCTGTTGTGTTATTAATATGTGCTCAGTAAATGGTAAAATTTTGATTGCAACTCCGCCATCCCACTTCCCCTCACCCCTGCACCTTGTTGTCCAGGGTGTCCCCTAGTGCCAGAGGACCCTAGTGGAGGGTAAGGGCTCCAGTGGAGGATGCAAGGGCAAGGACAAAATCAACTGGCTGAGGATGCCCAGCCTACGGAGTCTGAGAAGGAAATGTGTGATCAGGGTAATGAAGTATTAAAAGATGCAGAAGGCATCTTGGAGGACTTGCAGTCATATAGAGGAGCTGGCCTTGAAATATGATCAGATGTCAGTTCTTATCCCTCAGTTCAAAACGTTAATCATAATGGCAAATCACTTTATTGAAATAAAGTTCATTTTCAACTACATGCCTGGTCCTTAAGAAATTGCAGTAAGAAATCAAACTAGCCAGTCATGGTAGCGCATACCTGTAATCCCAGCTACTCAGGAGGCCGAGGTAGAAGTTTGGTAGCTTGATGTCAGAAGTTCGAGGCCACCCTGGGCAACATATCAAGACTCTGTCTTCACTTAAAAAAACAAAAACAAACAAAAAAACCTGATGTGTGTATACATGTTCATGTTTAAAAGCAGTTTTCCCTTTTCAAAAACAAATATTTGATGTCTATTGCCATTTATTTCATAATCTTTTATATTTTTTTCTTTAAAATTAGTTTTGTTTGTTTGTTTTTGAGTTGGGAATCTCACTCTGTTGCTCAGGCTAGAGTGCAGTGGTAGAATCATGGCTCACCACAGCCAACTTCCTGGTCTAAGGCAATCCTTCCACCTCAGCCTGATGCATAGCTGGGACTACCAATGCACACCACCATGCCCAGCTAATTAAAAAAAAAATTTTTTGCTACTATAAATAACCTTGAGATAAACTGCATTATGTACATCTTTGATCATCTCTTTGGGATAAAATTTACAGGAGAGAAATAACTGGGTCAGAAGCTGTGACACTTGACAGGTTCTTGTCAGATATTGACATGTTGAAAGATTTTTCTCTGTGAAAGGATAATATATAATTTTTTCCCCAAGGAACATATGCATGATAAACATACAATCAAAGCTGTAGAACAGCAGCAGCAAGAGGAGGAAGATGAAAAGATTAGAAAATTTATCAAAGCAAAAAAGCGTCTTATACAAATGGGGAAAGAAAAAGAAGCTGAAACACACAGGTAGGCTTTTAAAATCATTTGTGTAATTAATAAAGTATATCTGAAATTATCTTACTACAATTCAGAAGTTGCGATATGAGAGTGGTCTTTAGGAATAAAAGTCTTATTATTTTATATATGACTAGAGCATTTGGTGACTTGACGATTTCAGTTTGGGACATGTGAGTTGAGGTACCCTTGACTATATGGGACATCATCTGGTAGATGGTCAGAAATACTGGTCTGCTGTATGAGGGGGATGTGAGCTGGAGATGGCTTTGTGAGCCATGGGTCTGTAAGTGGTAGCTGGAGCTGTGAATACAGGTGAACTCACATTGGATAAGTGAGTTAGAAATGAAGGTGGCATAGTCCTGAGAGAACTCCATATCTGAGGGTCAGATGGAGAAAGAAGATAATGTGAAGATCAAACAATAGTTTCCAGAGATTGGAAGAAAACCAGAGAAACATTAAGGGAACAAAGTTTTAGTAAGAAGGAGCACTCATCAGTATTAAATCAACAGAGGGATTAAATAAGATTTTTTAAACGAAGTGTCTATCAGATTTAGAGGACATTGCTTACCTTAGTCAGCAGTTTGAGATGGGGTGGAGAGAGAAAAATAGGAGGCCATATCGCAGTACAGGGTGTTTCTGTCTAGGCGGTGCTTTTTCCTTGTGCAAAATCCTCTGGTGTATCCTTCACCTCACTTAGAGTCTTTGCAGTGGCGATACAGCTCTACACCTACCCAAATCCCCAAACTTCAGATGACCTCAGCCTCATCTTAGACCTCTTCTCTTACTATTCTCTCCCCTCCCTCTTTACCTACAGTGGACTTCCCCTATAACTTCTCTAGGGAATTCTCACTCTGAAGAACGTATAACCTTTTCTTTTGCCTCTTTCAGATCTTTACTTAATTTAAATTATCTTTTCGTTGAAGCTTTCTCTACCTTATTTATTTTTCCACCTTATTTAAGAGTACAGCCCTCCCCAGTTGTTTGGTATATAGCACCATATATTTTAATTATTTATCTTGTTTACTGTCCCTCTCCCCCAGTAATAAGAAAAGCTACATAAGGGCAGAGATTTTTATTTTATTTCTTTATTTTATATTTTTAGACACAAGGTCTTGGTTTGTTGCTCAGACTGGAGAGCAGTGGATATTTAAAGGCGTAGTCATAGGGCCCTGCAGCCTCAAGCGGCCCTGCAGCCTCAAGCGGCCCTCCTGCCTCAGCCTCCCTAGTAATGGAACTACAGGCACTGCCACCATGCCTGACTTTTTGTTCACTGTTATGTTCCCGGCACCTGGAAGAGTGTCAGGCACATAATAAGCAGTCGATGAAAGTCAATAAAAAGTACTTTTGTTTTTTAAAATCCTAGCTGAAATGTCACCTTTTCTATGAACACTTTTTTTTTCTTGTCTACATCACTTTCTAGCTTCCTCATGGCATTTATAACCCTTTGCCTTGTATAGTTTTTACATAGATTTTTCTCCATTGTATACTGTAATTTCCTTGAGATATGCACTGCATCTTTTTTTTAAATCATTTTTACATATTACTTTGCAAATTCACTTAGTAAATTAGTGAATTTGTCACAACTAAAGTATTTTTTGCCCAATTTTCTAAATAAAATGCCCTCATTGCTTTAACAAAAGGTACTTCTTGTTCTGATGTATAGACACATGCTTGGCCCTGGACTAGAGAGTGGGATCATTCCAATCCTTGACCTTAGAAATCTCATAGTGTGAAGGGAGAGAGACATATAAACAGATCAAGTCAACAAAATGCTATGAGTAAATTCTAGATAGGGGATTGTGGAGGGATACATATTCAGCATTTTGATAACTTTGATTAGATATTTTCTTGTTTTTATTTAAAGAAAGTTCTTGATAGGCTAGGCCTCCAATGTTTGAATAAGTAGGGTATTCTGGTAATATATTTTAAAATACTTTTCAATGTAGAGAATTATAACATCTTATTTCTTACACACTCAGAGGATTATATTATATGTATTTTACATATTAGTCTCTTTGGATTTTTAGAATATATGCTACTGTACAAAATAATTTCCACTTAATCAATGTATATAAGGAGCTATGCAGTTCCTTCTAGTTTTGTAAAAGACTAAATTATCTCAGACTTCTTAATTAAGTTATTTTGGTTCCATTGCAAATTTGTTCATTATTTGACATGTATGGTTGTTTTGTTATAGGCTAATGGAGGAACGAAGAGAAAGAATAAATAACTTCCTGAGTGAACTAATGAAAGAGAAACTTGACAATGAAGATTTGATTATTGCTAGAGATATTGCAGAAGCTGAGGCTGAATGGGAAAAAAGAGAAAAAGAAAAAAATGAAAAAAACAAAACAGAATTAAAAGCAATTGCAGAATATAGATCCATTGTGGTAAACAATTCAGTTCATATTTATTTATGAAAATAAAAATACACCGGGCTCAGTGGCTTAGCCTCTAATCCCGCGCCTTTGGGAGGCTGAGGTGAGTGAATTGCCTGAGCGCGTGGGTTCGAGACCCACCTGGGCAGTGAGACCTCATCTCTACAATAAATCAAAAAATCAGCCAGGCGTGGTAGCGCGTGCCTGTAATTCCGGCTACTCGGAAGGCTGAGGCGGAAGGATCGCCGGAGCCCCGCAGGTCGAGACTGCGGTGGCCGGGAAGGGCCACTGCACTCCAGTCTGGGTGACAGAGTGAGACTCCAACTCAAAAAAAAAAAAAAAAAGAAAAGAAAAATACAAAGACAAATTTAAGACCTTTCCACAGTTCTCTGACCAAAAACTAGCAGAGATGTAAAAAATAATGTATGAATCATTTTTCTACATTTTTGAAGTCAAACAATGTTTACTTTCTAACAGATTACATGGCAATCAAATACAAATAATATATTTATAGATGCAAAGTAATCTTTATTTCAGAAGCATGTGAAATGCAAAGATTGTTATTCATTTAGTATATTTTTCATTTGAATTTTTTTAAGACAAATCAAGTAAAAATTACCCTTTGACATTTCTGTATGTCTTAATTTTTCAAAATTCATCTTCTGTATAACTGATTGTTATAGCATTTCAATTGGGTAGTTTATAAACATTGTAGCAATTAATTTTTAAATTACAAACATTTCCCTATCTTAAGAAGATCATGCTTCTTTGTTCCTGTATTTTCTTTTTCAAACCAATAAAAATTGTCTGTACCACTTGGGTGTTTCCTGATATTCAGGAAATAGAACAAAACCAAAGTAAACCGGCCCCACAGATTCATATAACTTTCTGCTCCTGCACTGGGCCTGACTGACTCTCTGCTTGGAGCTTTCTTAACTCTGTGCCATTTGAGACAGGATTAGTTTCTAAAATTGGTTTTAATTTGTTTCCTTTGCCTTTAAACATTTAGATGAAAAATAAAGAGGAAGAAGAAAGACAAAGACAAGTAGAGGGTAAAGAACAATTGCTGGCTGTCATGAAAGCAGATCAGATTTTCTGGGAACATGAAAAGGAGAAAAAACGCAAAGCTGATAAAGAACGCCGAGAAGTTCAAGATGCCCATATTCAGCAAATGGTAATTGTTCCTGAACGTTTATACTTACTTGAACAATAAATAGATAATACAGAATCTATGCTAGTTTTCTGTCTTGCAAGCAATTTTTTTTGTCAGATAAGAACAAATGGTCATTGTGGTTATGACACAATCACATATATCAATATGGGGGTCTGTTTTTATACCAATACTATACTGCTTCAGTTATTTGTAGTATATTTTGAAGTCAGATAGTATGATGCCTCCAGCTTTGTTCTTTTTGCTCAGGATTACTTTGGCTATTTTGTATTCTTTTTTAGTTTCATACAAATTTTAGAATTATTTTTTCTATTTCTGTGAAGAATGTGTATTTTGGTAGGTGTTTGCATTCAATCTGTAGATTGCTTTGATATTTGTTGATTCAGTTTTCATGATTTGTGTCTTTTAAGGAATTTGTCAATTTCACTTAAGTTGTTAAATTTTTTAAAATAAAGTTGTTTATGATATTTTAAATTATCAATTTATTGTCTTTAGATTCTGTAGTGATATCCTCTTTTTTAGTTCTAATTTTGGTTGTGTTTTCTTTGTTAATAACTGAACATTTATTAATTTTATTTATCTTTTCAAAGAACTAGATTTTTTTTTTTTTACTGTTTGCCTATTTCCTATTTCATTGATTTTTATTGTGATGCTTACTGGATTTTTCCTTCTGTATAGTCTTTTTATTTATAAAGTATTAAGGAAGAAGCTTTGGTAAATTTTGGGAGGAACCTTTTTTTCTTTTCTTTTCTTTTTTTTTTTTTGAGTCAGAGTCTCACTCTGTCACCCAGGCTGGAGTGCAGTGGCATGCTCACACAGCCTCGATCTGCTGGGCTCAGGTGATCTTTCCACCTCAGCTTTCCTTTTCTTTCTTTTTTTGAGTTGGAGTCTCACTCTGTCGCCCAGACTTTAGTGCAGTGGCCGCTCCGGGTCACCGCAACCTCGACCTGCTGGGCTCCGGCGATCCTTCCGCCTCAGCCTACCAAGTAGCCAGAACTAGAAGCGCGCTGCCACGCCCGGCTAATTTTTGATTTATTGTAGAAATGAGGTCTCGCCAAGTTTCCTAGGCGGGTCTCAAACCCGCGGGCTCAGGCAATCCACTCATCTCGGCCTCCCAAAGCGGGGGATTACAGGCTGAGCCACCGAGCCCGGCTTCGGCTTTCCCAATTGCTGGAACTACAGGCAGAGGCTACTATGCTGGGCTAATTTTTTTTTTTTGAGTTGAAGTCTCACTCCATCACCCAGGCTTGAGTGCAGTGGCACGATCATGGCCACCCAACCTCGACCTGCTGGGCTGTGGCGATCCTTCCGGCTCAAGCCTCCAAGTAGCTGGAGCTCCAGGTCTATGCCACTATGCCTAGCTATGTTTTTCTTTTCTTTTCTTTCTTTTTTTTTTTTTGAGTTGGAGTCTCACTCTGTCACCCAGACTGGAGTGCAGTGGCCGCTCCCGGCCACCGCAGCCTCGACCTGCTGGGCTCCGCGATCCTTCCGCCTCAGCCTTCCGAGTAGCTGGAACTACAGGCGCTGAGCCACCGAACCAGGCTTCTTTTTTTCTTTCTAATATAAGTATTTTACACTATACATTTCCTCTCAGATCTGCTTTCTAGCACCTAAAGTTTTGATATGTTGTATTTTTATATTTATTCATTTGAAGATTTTTTTTTCTTCTTGTGATTTATTCTTTGACCGGTGAATGTATTTCTAAATATGTTGATTTCCACAGATTGGGGATTTCCCATATATTTTTCCTTTGATTTATTTCTAATTAATTTTGTAATAGTTAGGGAATAGTCTTTGTCTGACTTTGCTCATTTTAAATTTACGGAGTCTCATATTATGATCCAGCATATGATCTGTGTGGTGAATTTTTCGTGTATCCTTGAAAAGAATATGTATTCTGTTGTTTTGTCCTATAGATGTCAATTAGATCAAGTTGGTTGACAATATTATTTTCATCTTCTCTATCTTTATAGATTTTCTGTTTGTTCTATCATTTACTGAAATTACCAACTGAAATTATTGAATTACCTATTTATTCTTTTCTGTTATTTTCTTTTTTCTGTCAAGTTTTGGTTCATGTATTTTGGAACTCTGTTGTTAGGTACTTACACATTCATAATAGTTTGTCTTCCTGCTATATTGATTCTTTATGTCTTTATGAAATGTCCCTCTCTGCAGAAATATTCCTTGATTTTTGGGTGGGGAGGGAACAGATTGCCAATAGGTAGAATTTTATTGCAAATGTAAATGAGATTTATTTTTTATTGTACTAGAATATACATAACAAAAAATAAAATCTACCATTTTAACAATTTTTAACTCTACAGTTCTGTGGGATTATTTCTTGTTTTGATTTTTTTTTGCATATTAATATAGCCACTACAGCTTTTGCATGATTTTTGTTTGCATGGCATATATTTTTACTTTTTACTTGTAATCTATTTGTGTTTTGAATTGAAAGCACATCTTTTGTTGACAGTATGCAGTTAGAGCTTTCATTATGTAATTTGACAATCTCTGCCTTTTTTTGGAGTATTCAGTCTAGTCCCATTTAATGCAATTATTGATATGATTGGATTTAGTTATATCATTTTATGATTTGTATTCTATCTCAGCTCTTTTGGTTTCATCTTTTTTTTTTTTAAGAGCAGAACCTGCTGGGCTCCGGCGATCCTTCCGCCTCAGCCTTTCAAGTAGCTGGAACTACAGGCGCGTGACACCATGCCTGGCTGATTTTTTGATTTATTGTAGAGATGAGGTCTCATTGCCCAGGCGGGTCTCGAACCCGCGGGCTCAGGCAATCCTCTCACCTCAGCCTCCCAAAGGCGTGGGATTACAGGCTGAGCCACCGAGCCCTGCTTCCATTATTCTTTACTACTACTTCTGGATCCAAGTTACCATATTGTGTCATTTCTCTTCAGCCTGAAGACTTCCTCAAGCATGTCTTGTAACACAGGTGTGCTAGTTATACAGTTTTCCAGAAAAATTTATTTTGCTTTTATCTTATTAGATATAAAATTATTGGATATTATTTTTTTGCAGGCCTTTGTTTAGGCTATTCCAGTGTCTTCTGGCTTTCATTGTTTATGATGAGAAAAACACTGTTAATCATATTTTTGGTCCCGTATGTATAATGTTTCATTTTTTAATCTTCCTAATTTCAAGATTTTATTTTTGGCTTTCAGTAGATTGTGATGTGTGTGTGTGTGTGTGTGTGTGTGTGTGTGTGTGTGTGTATCCTACTTGGGATGTTTGGTGCCTCTTGGATTTGCAAGTTAGTATCACCAAATGTGGGAAGTTTTTGGCCATTATGTCTTCAAATATTTTTTCTTGCCTCCCTTTTTATCTTCAGTGACCCAATTTACAATTACATAGGGACATTTGATATTGTATCACAGATCTCAGGGGCTCTACTCATTTTTACCAAGAAGTTTCTTTCTATTCTTCAGATGGAACAACATTTCTATTAATCTGCTTTCAAACTCACTGATTCTGATGTTGAACTCTAGTGAATTTTTTATTCCAGTTATTGAACTTTTAAACTCTACAATTTTATTTGTTCTTTTTATAGTTTCTGTTTCTCTGTTTAGATTACCTATTTGTTCACTCATTTTGAGCATATTTTCCTTTAATTCATTGGATATATTTATAATAGGTGATTTGAAATCTGATTGCTAAATTCAGTGCCTGGTTCTACTCTGAGTTCATTTCTGTTGAATTTTTTGTTGTTGTTGTTCCCCTTAGAATGAGGTAACACTTTCCGTTTCTTTGTGGTCTAGTAATTTCTGGTTGAAAACCTGACATTGTCAAGAATATGTTGTAGTAATTCCAGCTTCCATTTGTTCTAAGAGTTTTTGCTTTTAGTTTTAGTATGGAATTGCTTTTCCTGAACTCAAGCTACAAAATCTGCCTTTACTACAATACAATGTCTCTGGTCAGTTTTATTTTTTTAAAAGCCTGACTCCCTAGTGTTCTTTACTGCTCCTGCATAGTTTGGCAACCGACTAACAATGTAGGCAGAGTTTACTTTCAGACACCTTAAACCAGTAATGCTTTTTTTTTTTTTTAAAGACGTGTGTGGCTTGAGGAAGGTATTTAAAAGAATAGCAAATTTACAATTTTCTCCAGGTGTTTAGTTTTTGCCAGTCTGTGGCATTCCTTTGTGGAGGGCATTACTATTCTTCCAGCTAATATGGTGAAAACCTTGAAATTTACTGGACAATTATGGTAGATTCCATTTGGATTGGCAAAACAGCTGGAAATTTAAGGATGAGACTCTGGAAGTGAAATAGTTAAAGAAGGGGTGAGATAATAAACTCTACAGACCAATTGCTGAACTACACAATCACACAGGAGACCCCAGTGGCACACTCATGGCCACCCCAGCATCAACCTGCTAGGCTCCGGCAATCCTTCCACCTCAGCCTTCCAAGTAGCCAGAACTACAGGCACGCACTACCACACCTGGCTAATTGTTTATTTTATTTATTATAGAGATGAGGTCTCACCAAATTACCCAGGCTGGTTTCGAACTCGCAGACTCAGGCAATCTGCTCACCGCAGCCTCCCAAAGTGCTGAGATTGCAGGCTGAGCCACTCAGCCTGGTTCCCCATATTATTTAAAAGTAAAACCCAGACATCATATCATTTTATCCAATGTATATATATTTCAGTATGTATTTCTAAAAGTAAGGGACTCCCTAGAAATTAACATAGCCATAATTCTACTATCACATAGAAAACAACTAACATCCAGTGTTTAAATTTTCCTCACAATGTCTCATGAATATTTTAAAATGTTTGTTTCAATCAGAATCACATAAGGTCAATATATTCCATTTTGAATCCTTCTGATTTTCCAGTCTATCATGTTCAACAATGTGGTTTCCCGGAGGTACAATTTTTAAAGAAAAGACAGGATAATACTTGATTTTTATTTTTTTGCTTTATTTTTCAGTTTCCAGAATAACTAATTAGCTCTAGTATCTTCCACAGGTGTGCGTTACTTTACTTTCACCTCTGAGCATTTTTAGGAATTGAAACCAATTTTTAGAACTTTGTTTTTTAAATTTGTATTTATGCTTTATGCACATCAAATCTGAGGCACCAACCTGTGATCCATTATAGTAATTCTTTCCTTCCACTGTCACTTCTTTTCTGTGCTTCAAATGGTTCTCTCTGTTCCCTCAATATCTTTCTACAACTGTTACTAACATATCCCATTTGCTTTGTTAATTTCCCATCTTTCAACATTTCACCTCTGATGAGAGATTTTAGCCTTTTTAAATTTCTTTTCCAGTATTCTTGGATGTCATTTTTTTTTTTAAAGTTTTTTTATTTGCTGAGTCAGATTCTCACTCTGTCTCTCATGCTGGAGTGCAGTGGCATACTTTCGGTTGCCACAGGCTCAATGTGCTGAGTTCAGGCAATCCTTCTACCCAAGCCTTCTAAGTAGCTGGAACTACAGGTGCGCACCACCATGCCCATCTAGTTTTTTTTATTTATTGTAGAGATGAAATCTCATCAAGTTTCCCAGGCTAGTCTTGAACCCCTGAGCTCAGTCATCTTGCTTCTGCCTCCCGAAGTACTGGAATTACAGGCGTGAGCCGCTATATGGGCTATTTTTTATTTTTTAAACTCTGGCATTCTACCACCAATTCCACAAATAGCACATAGGTCTTAATTTTGAATTGTAGCACTTAGTAATAACAAACTTGATTTTCACATTCATATGATTGCTCTATTCCCTCAGAAATTTCAATTTATGGTTGTCATAAGATTTGGGCTACAGTTTTATCCAAAAGTTTCAGATTTTGAAAAAATGTCTAATGAATATTAAATATATCCCTAAGTAGATAAAATGTTATTTTTTGACAAACTTAGCATTGCTTAAAATGCCATAGAGAACACGAAATGTAAAGTTGCTAACCAGAACTTCACAGAAAAGCCATAAAAATCATCTTATACAATATAAATTAATAGAAACTGTTAAAAAACAAAAAAAATTTATAAAATACTGCTAACTTGACTTTTGGAAAATTGCCTACAGTACTTATTCCACTGGGTTCCTGATTAACCTACATTGATTGACAGTCACTCATTGTTTCAACTTCAAACTTTTGGGAAACAGAGAATGTAATCGGTTTACTTCAGATATGTACTGTTGGTTTAATCTTTTTGGGTTTTTTTTGAGTTGGAGTCTCACTCTGTCGCCCAGACTGGAGTGCAGTGGCCGCTCCCAGCCACCGCAGCCTCGACATGCTGGGCTCCGGCGATCCTTCCGCCTCAGCCTTCCAAGTAGCCGGAATTACAGGCATGCGCTGCCACGCCCGGCTGATTTTTTGATTTATTGTAGAGATCAGGTCTCGCTGCCCAGGCGGGTCTCGAACCCGCGGGCTCAGGCAATCCACTCACCTCAGCCTCCCAAAGGCGCGGGATTACAGGCTGAGCCACCGAGCCCGGCTTGATTTAATCTTATGTGGCTGTGGCATGTGGTATATAGTGCCAATCCAAGATGGTAGAGTTTAGTGAGTTCCTTCAGAATAGTGCATGGGTAGGGACAATAAGTGTTATGCATTCTAAACTGCCCAGATTCACATCTTATAAATGGTTTAAACAAGATTCTAAACTCAGTTACCTGACTTTTCTCGAAATTTCATGCTTTTCATTATTTTGCTCTTAGTTTCTTTGAAAAAGTATAACATAAGACTATTAATAAAGGTAAGTTTCATTGAACCAATACTCTGAGCACACTATTCTGAGAAGCATCAGAGAATTTCTAAAATCAATGACAGTATATAGTTGTCAAATCAGAATTTGTAAAATGTCAACAAATTTAGAAAAATTATACCTACATCTTCAAATGCTACATATATTTGGAAAGTTGATGTTCTTAACCAATATCAAATTGTATTTTCTTTCTTTCCCGCATAGGCCAAAAATAAGTTTAACGCGAAGCAAGCAAAACAAGCAGAATTAGATTATTGCAGACTTACTGAGGCTCTTGTGGCTGAAAAGGAGAAAGAATTTCGAGATTATGCCAGAGAAGTAATTGAACTTGAAACTGAAACAAATAAACACATTTATCCTCTGGTAAAAGCTGTACATGAAGGACCTGGAGGTGGTCGTGGACCAGTGTTTGTGGACAGAGGTGGATTAAGACCCAGCTATCAGTCAAATGATGCCACTGGAGTTCAGCTCCCTTTTTATAGCACTCAGGGATCAAAATATAATAATTTTCAAAAGTCTAAGAGAAGGCTAGGTTTTACATGGTAGAAACAATATTTTTAATTTTAAGATTGAGAAAATGAAGTGGCAAATATGAGCTACAGATGTAAATGAATTATATACTTATATGATTTCTGTTAATAAAGCTATTCTTCATCTAAGTACAATTAAGTCTGATTTATTGATCAGAATATTTCCATTGGGTATACATAAAGCCCCAAGGTTAATTGACTGAGATTTCCTTTTGTTTATTGTGTAAAATATATACACAATGTAAAAATTTTAAAATGTACATCCAGTGGCATTAAGTACATTCACAATATTATGCAGCCATGACCATTATCTAGTTCCAGAATTTTTTGGTGCCCCAAATGCAAACACTGTATCCAGTAAGTGGTCACTTCCCATTCCCCTCACCCACAGTCCCTGGTAATCACTAATCTGCTTTGTCTTTATGGGTTTGCATATACTGGGTATTCATTTAAGCGGAATCATACTGTGTGGCCTTTTGTGTCTGGCTTTTTTCACTCAGCATATTTTCAAGGTTAATCTATGTTGTACCATGTATCAGTACCCCATTTCTTTTTGTAGGTGAATAATATTCTACTGGGTATCTTTCTTGTCTCCAGCAGAAATTCATATGCTTGCTTTGCCCTTCAGTAGTTATGTATTAATATCAAATAACATTACCAGTATTATTGCTAATATGGGAGTAATATATGAATGAATGTAACTTAGTTCTTTGTGGTTTAGGGTGTATCTCACTAGACATGTACAAATTGTCATGTATTGAAGTCACTTAAAATAATTCTACATGTAGTTTTGCCAACATGAGACACAGGTTCATCATGCTTTTATGAATCACATCCCCCATTCCTTTACTTGTTTCGTTTTTATGGTTGTAAAAAACACAGAACATAAAATGTACCATCGTAACTATTTCTAGCCGGGCTCGGTGGCTCAGCCTGTAATCCCATGCCTTGGGAGGCTGAGGTGAGTGGATTGCCTGAGCCCGCGGGTTCGAGACCCGCCTGGGCAACTTGGCGAGACCTCATCTCTACAATAAATCAGAAAATCAGCCGGGTGTGGTAATGTGCGCCTGTAGTTCCAGCTACTTGGAAGGCTGAGGCGGAAGGATCGCCAGAGCCCAACGGCTGGAGGAGCAGCCACTGCACTCCAGTCTGGGTGACAGAGTGAGACTCCAACTCAAAATAAATAAATAAATAAATAAATAAATATTTCTTAGTATATAGTCTAGTAGTGTTAGGTATGGTCACACTGTCGAGTCATCTGCAGAATTTTGTCACCTTGTGCAATTGTCAAACAGCTCGTTTCCTCAACTACTGGGGAAGCACCATTCTACTTTGTTTCTATGAATTTGACCACTGTAATATATGTCCTTTGTGGTCTATTCCACGTAGCATAATGTCTTCAAGGTTCTTCCATGTTGTAGCGTGTCAGTTTTCTTTCTTTTTTTTTTTTCTGAGTCGGAGTCTCACTCTGTCGCCCAGACTGGAGTGCACCGGCCGTGCCCAGCCACCACAGCCTCGACCTGCTGGGCTCCGGCGATGCTTCCGCCTCAGCCTTCCCAGTAGCCAGAATTACAGGCATGTGCTACCACACTTGGCTGATTTTTTGATTTATTGTAGAGATCAGGTCTCGCCTGCCCAGGCGGGTCTCGAACCCGCGGGCTCAGGCAATCCACTCACCTCCCTCCCAAAGGCGCGGGATAACAGGCTAAGCCACCGAGCGCGGCAGTTTTCTTTCTTTTTAAGGCTGAATAATATTCCATAGTATGTATATATATCCTATTTTGTTTGTTCATCCCTTCATGAATGGACATTGGGTTGTTTCCACCTCCTGGCTATTGCAAATGCTGCTGCTATGAACATGGATGTTTAAGTAACTCTTTAGGATCATTCCAGTTCTTTGGGATATGTAGCCAGAAGTAGAATTGCTGAATCACATAGTTCTATCTTACATTTTTAGAAACTGGTATACTGTTGTCCATAGCTGCCACATTTTACATTCCCAACACTAGGGTTTACGCCCTCACCGACACTCTTTGTAAAATTCTAAAGATGTGGGGTCCAATTCAGGATTAGGTAGGTATACAAGTGGTCATCGTACAGGTAAAGTTTGGGGCTCCCTTTGGTCCCCACTTTGGCTTGAGATCAGGTAACCTTATTTGTGCCCCCCCCTTCAGCAGTATCCTACTGCTGCCAATCCCTTTCTTATATAGTATTATGGTAAATGTTTAGGGTCCACTTATGAGAGCATGTGACATATATATTGTGTGTGTATGTGTGGTAGCCATTCTAAGTGGTTTTGAGGTGATACCTCATTGTGGTTTTGATGTGCATTCCCTAATGGTTAGTGACTATGAGCATTTTTTCATCTGCTTCTTGGCTGTTTACCACCATCTTTGCAGAAATGTCTATTCAAATCTTGCTCACTTTTTCCATCAGTCTTGTTGTTGAGTTGTAGCTTGTAATATATTCTGGATATTGACCCCTTAACACATATATGATTTACAAG
This sequence comes from Carlito syrichta, assembly GCF_000164805.1. Taxonomy (NCBI): domain Eukaryota; kingdom Metazoa; phylum Chordata; class Mammalia; order Primates; family Tarsiidae; genus Carlito; species Carlito syrichta. The sequence goes on from NW_007258411.1 coordinate 32,942, forward strand.
TATTTTCTCTTTCCTTAAGTTGCCTTTCACTGTTGTCCTTTGCTTGTTCTCTTTAAAAGCAAATACGTATGTGTATTTACACAAATAACCTTGTTCTTTTAATATATTCTGGAGGTCAAAGCATAGCAGTATATAAAGACCCTCTTCCCAACGGGCATAGCATTCTGTTGCAAGATTGTACGTTTTTTCAGCCATGGCACACCAATAGATAGATGGGTGGTTTTCAGTCTCTTGCTATTACAAATTCTGCAATGAAGTTTTGTATCTATTCTGTTTCCATATTTTTGTCAGTACACCATTTAGATTCCTAAGCATGTGAATGCTGGCTAAAAGATGTAAATTGCTCAGCACATCATTATCTGAGACCAAGTCTTAGAGCAAAAATTATTGTCATCCTCTGGGAATCTGACAAAACGTAATGCCTCCTTCAGCAGTAAGATACACACAATTCTGCATATCATCTCAGGACGTCCACAACACCTTCTTACAGACTGCACATCACGGTGTCTCTCATCCATACCCAAGACTGATTAAGTGTATCTGGGATGAGGCTGGCCACCTATACTTTAAGAATACATGGCAGATTCTGTGGGCATAGCGCTTAGTCAATTTGGAGGTTTATGGGACCCAAATCTAAAAAAACAAACTATGCTTTAAAAGAATAAAGTAGCTGATGCTAAAGAACACTATACTGATTCTCAAATTGTGTGCCAGGGTTCCCAAGGGACCACAGCAAACTCGCAAAGACAGCTGGAAGGACATGTAAAAATTTTGAAACACATTTTACATCTATAGGATAGCTTGAGGTAGTTCAACATATTAAATACATCATGCCTTTTGATGATATTCTATCTTTGTAGAGTTGGGTTTTCAGTAGTTAATGAGATAAAACACAAGTACTGAGCAAAAATCAGTGTACTACAGTAAAGATAGTAGTGTCAAACATGATTCCAATGCTTGAGAAGTTGTGCAATGACCAATAGTTGCACACATCCTATTAGTGACTCAGGATTATGAAGGAAAATTTTTAAATATTTTTAAAACTTCAACTGGCCATTACTTATGATATACGTTAGCTATGTGAACTACACTATTTAACAAACAGAACTGTTAGGTATTTCTTTTGGCCTGGGGACCACACCATATTAAAATTACTGAGACACAAAGGTAAAGTGAACCAAGAAAGTCTGGGAACTTCTGTCATATATTCTTTCCTTTAAATTGTTTTAGAAAGTATGTTATTTAGTGGTGATAACTAACTTTAGACAGCTATCTTATCTCATATTCTAAAACAAATTTATACAAGATGGTTAACTACATACATTTGTTATACAACCCAACTTTGTTAAGGATAACAAAATGCCAGACATCTCACTAGTTTTTACTACTGGGCTAGATGCACTACTAGAGTTCAGTACATTAAAAACTAAGGAAAGGCTACATAAATGTTTTTAAGTTAATCGTAAAATAATTCAGTGAAAAGAACTGAGTAACAGCAGTAGACACACAACTGCTCTAATCCACTAATCTGATGAGAGAAACCTGTACACAAAATGTATATAGCAAAGATAAAAACTGGAACTAAAGCATTTTGAGTACTGTGACAGGGAAGGAGGTGCAAAAATTATAAATCAGTACTTAAAAACAAAAAGGTAATACTGTATTAGGTTAGAAAACAGGTTTAGGAAAGAAATCTAGAAAGTAAACAGAAAAACCAAACTGATTCTTAAAGGATTTTAATACACAACTTGGCAGTTCATATGTTGCACTCACATTTTACACATTTGCCTGGATAAACAAACACTCCAGATTTTCAGTTTAATAATATTCACCTGTTAACACATACAAACCACTGAATGTTCCGAATGTTTTCACCTGGGCATATATTTTCAATGATTCATTCTCAAGTTAACTAGGTGCATTTTTCCTAAATATGTCTAATTTAAGTAAAAATAATACCAAGCCCCAAAATTGAACAAGTTTTATTACAACAGTCAATTAACATTTATGACTTTACAACTATAAGTGTTTTGTATTAAAACTGACAACCACATGTTTATTACGGTGGTCATAAAGATGAGAAAATCTGGACTACTTAAAAAGAGGTAATATTTTCGTAGACAGTAATACAAATTCCAAGTTTAACCTTAAAAGTTTGCTGGGACAAAAGACACATTGCAATCTGAAGTATTATGATTAAATATTTAAACCAGAACTCATTCCCAAATCTGGAAATTGATACTGCCGGCTTGATTCTTCAAGGAGCTAGGTATTGTTAAACTTTTTGTTCAGTTTTCTCATAATACAAATAATTTTATATCTCTGTGGGTAAAAGTATGTTTTAATTAGTTTATCTTCATTATACAGCTTTTAATTTAAAAAGGGTGAATAATACAATTTAAAAAATACAAAACCAAACTGTTTATTATAGTATAGTTTATTTAATACAATTGTTTAACTATAAAAGTTAATACAGTTTTGAAGTTTAAGTTTTGTAAAATGCAGTTTGCAGAAAACAGTTCAACAATTACTAGACTAATGATAAGAGAAGCAGCATTTGAAACTAATTTTACAATTGAGAAGACAACAGCTTTATTTCTAAATTTCATTAAAAAAATATACATCACAGTGACTTTTTAGCTAGGAAAAGAAGTGCATTAACTTCATTTATGTTTTTTCCTTCCACAAAGAGAGCAGCCACAACTTTGTACATCCCCACATACAAATACCCAAGTCATTTCTCAATCTTTCAAAATACTATATACATAATACACAGAAAAGGGGAAGAAAATATACAGCATGTGCTTTTGGTAACTATGGAATTTGCTTAAAGAAGGAAAATAAAAAAGGCAGAAACACAAACCCCCAACCACTCGCTCCCCTCCAGTACCAAAAAACAAACAGAAAACCCTCAACCACTCTCTTCCCCATCCTTGCTGATGGAATTTTCTTATTCATGTCGTTTACTTTTCCTTTAATATTGATTTGCATTTGCCTGAATCTCTATAGGCAGATAGTTATGGAGCCACTACAGGCAGGCGTGCCAGTCAAAGCTGCACTTTCCAAGGTTTACTTTATTAATTTTTTAAACATGTATTTGTAACAAAACATATCTTTATAATAAACAGGTTATCAACTTTGTTTATTCAATTGTAAACTAATCTTAAATGAAATGACTACAGAAAATAAGCCAAAAGGAGTCAGAAAAATATCCATTTAGTTGTTTCATGACAATTAGCCATACGGTGTATATTTAAGTACCTTCTGGTGAAGGTGAAGAGCCAAAAAGCTTCTGTAGAAACTTACCATAAAAAGTTCAATGTGATGAAAACTATTACCAACTGTAATGAAGTACAATAAACTACTAAAAAGCATATTAACTTGCTCCATATACTAACTATAAAATAAGTTAGAACTGGCAGTTAATACCACTACCCAAAATACTATAGGCTCAATGTGTGCCTATTCATACCATAAAGACATCTTTGTTTAGTTCCATACCTTCCACTAGGCACAAAAATCAAAGGTCATTTAGCAAAGCCAACTATACACTAATATCACACTTGCACAAAAGTAGATTTATCAGATAAATTCTCTGCAACTTCTGAGGGCTTCAATTAAGTAATTAAAAGAAATTACATTGCTCTATGAACTCACCAGCTATAGTGTAATTTAATCAAATAATGCTTTAAAGCAACCCAGCAGCTTTTCTACCGCTCATTTCACTATCTCTCTGTACTGTCAAGTTCTGTGGCAGACAGCTTAGCCAGAAAAATAATTCACAAATAATCATGAAAATTCTACATACTGAAAAATTTTTCTCAGCTATCACAAATCAAGCAATAAAAACAAACCAGTTTAAATTATCATCAAAAGGATATTAAGTCAAAGATACTTTGACATGAACTATAAGCTCAGACATTAACTATTAAAACCAGTGTGATGGGAAAGGAGTAGATGACTTTTAGAATAACAGAGAGCTCAAAGCAAAAACTAAAGATGGCACAACTACTAAAAATAACAAAAGAAAAGGACTATTTGAGCCATGTGCTATTCAGATGCAAGTACAGATCTCGAGGTACACTTAGTGCTGTTTAATCATTTGCTAAATGTTCTTTATACTATAAAAATAAAATCTAGGTGATTGTCCTACTCTCGACTCTTCATATGTGTTCTGTATAAAGAGCTCACAAGGTTTTTAAAAAAGACTATAAATAACACTTAGCATGGAGTTGTTCTTTTGATAATCCAAACAGGAGAACAGTGTTTATAGAAATTAGTGTATTTTTCCCCCATGGATTACTTTTTGAAACCCTAAGACTTGGAAAATCTGCAACTCTTGGTAGATGAAGCTCTGGGATCAGACAACATAGAAGTATTTTTACTTAGCATGGACTTCATATATATGTGTGCGCGCATATATATATGTACATATACACATATATATATACACACACAACTTATTAGAAGTCCTTTCTAAATAGCACCTTTCTTAAAGCTCAAATAGTTGATACTTTAAAATGCAATCTACTGAAGACAAACAATAATTTGCTTAAAATATATAACAGATGATACAGCTTGGGCACTCAAGACTCAATTATCCTTAATGTGGGTTTGTGGTCAGTCTCTTAGGAATCAATCACCCTGAATTATAATAAACATCTACTACTTTTATCATCAGAAAAAATGTTTTTGGAAAGAATCCACTGTGGATATTTCACAATATTCCAAGCAATCTGATAATCATTATACTACTCATTCTGCAACAGCTACCACAATGCCAAATGTATCATTACTGTATTAGTAAGGGGAAATATCATGTTAAGCATTGCTTTATTCAGTACAAATAGCATTGAGTAGCTACTGGATTTACCAAGAAGCTACCTTAGTAATAGAGATGACACTATACTGACAAATATTAAAGTACAAAACTTCTCTAGAGGCTACTATTAATTGGACTTTTGAAGTTTCTTTTCCAATGAGGCAAGTTTTATATTTCCTGGATGTTCAATGTTGTATTTAGAAGAGATATTACAGAATAAAAGGCCACACATCACAAAAATAGGAAAATACAACACACAAAACTCTAAATGGACTTTGGATATGTTTAAATCTGTAAGCTATCATATTTTGCAACTTTCTATTCTATATGGCAATGTGATACATGCCAACCAAGTTAAAATAACATTAATAGTAATGGTATAAAGCCACCTGAATATAAAGAAACCAGAGTCATAAACATGCTATAGCTTATGTGATACATATATAGAAAAGATGCAATATCTTGCCATCTGAAACTCACAGCTATGAGAGAGAAGTCAGTTCAATTTAAAAAAAAAGCAAAACCATGCAGAGTTAACACTCAACTTTATTCAGGTCGAGGCCAAAAAAGAAAAGTCTTTGAAGTTAATGTGTCAATGCTAACAATTTTTAGAATTTGTTGAGCTTAAGGACCTGCATAAGTGGCATATTTTAGTGAGAAAAGTTTTTCTTTTAGAAAAGGGTAATAATAATTTTTAAAAAATGTTCCCAAAAAGCAACAACTTCAACTGCTCAAACCAAAAGCAACACAGAATTGAGAATTACAATCTGATTTTCCAAAGTATTGTTCTTCTCAAATGCTGTATAACAGCAACTGAAGCTCAATCAGTACATCAACTGAAAAAATTACTTACGATTTTTATAGTCAGTTAAATAAAACAAAACAGGAAAAGCGTTCATATGAAACAAGCTATGGCTGGAACTGTAAAGTATGAAGTAGAATATAAATAACTAAATCATCTATTTTAAAGCACAAATTACTCTAAAATCAAAAGCGATTTAAGATCTCATGTTATTAGGATCCTGCTTCTCTGTAATTAAAAGAAACTGCTACAAACCTCTATATTAATGCAATCAGAAAAATCTATGTCTTCTAAAGTTAATCATGAGAAACACAAGCTTCTGTAACAATGTATTGCAACCATCAGTTATGCCTGTTTCCAAATGGCTGATTAAACAAATTAGGATGCTACTGGCTGATTGTTGCAACACAATAAGCATACATAAAATAGTTAAACACAGCACACAGTTATTACACCAAAGTGTTTTTCTCATTTCAAGTTTATTAAAACTTTAGCAGTACAAATTATCCAGATTGCAGATTATCAAAAGATCAACTCAATGAAATTCACATTAAGAAAAAAAAGGACAAACATAAAACAACCCAAAAACAAAGAAAAGGAAAATAACATAAAGGAGATTCATCAGCAAGTCTCTAAAACTTAAAATTTGAAACAGAATGAAAATAAGTTTACATAACTCACTCATCCACTTTTATCTTCATCTGTTCCAGGGCTTGACTCATGATCAAATTTTTTGTTTTTATCATGTACATGGTCATTTTCTTGACCCTTTGATTTTTGGTTTTCTTTTTCCACTGAGGATCTGGTTTTCTCATCCTCCTTACTCTTCAGTGTGGAGGACTTTAATTCATTGTCCTGACTGCTTTGTTTTATTTTTGAGAATGGACTTTGATCTCTCTCAGCTTTCTTTTCCCTGCTATTATGATCACGACTTTTAGAGTACATTCTTTTCTCACCCTCAGAATTTTCTTTTCTGTGTGAACTCTTACTTTCCTGGTTTCTGTATTTTTCCTTGTTCCTGCTTTGACTTTCTTCTCTCTCTGAGCTCCGTGAATCTCTCCTCCGTCTCTTCCTGTCTTTACTTCTTGATCTTCCTGGGGTTGCTCTTCTCTCTCGGCTTCGTGACCGTCCCCTTCTTCTGTACTCCTGTTCTCTGTATCTATGGTACTCCTTGCTTCTGCTGCGATCTCTGTCATGGCTTCTAGATCGCACGCGCCTGCTCCTGTCTCTACTTCTGCTTCGTTCCCGTGTTCTACTATTGTAACTATGTTTACTTTTAGTTAAATCACATTCTCTACTCCTAGACTGTGCACGCCTATCCTTTTCCCTACTTTTATTATGGTCATGCTCATTACTTTTTGATTCTAACTGTTTAGACTTCTCTTGACTTCTACTCCTTTCCTGATCTTTTCCTTTAGAATCAGACTGCTTTTCTTTTTCTTTAACATTCTCATGATCCCTTTCTTTACTCCTTGACCTCATCCTCTTTTCTTCATGTCTATTATGCTTTGAATCTCTTTCCTTACTCTTTGATTTCTCTTTGCTCTTACTCCTACTTTTAGATTTGGCCCTTTTCTTCACTTTGTTTTTATTATATTTATCATCTTTTTCTGAATTTCTTCTGATGTCTCTCTCTTTGCTGTTGGATTTATGGTCTTTAACTTTCTTTTCCTTTTCATTTTTTCTGTTTGGACTCTCAGATACATGTCTGTGATCAGTTATTTTTCTCTCTTTTACTCTAACTGGGCTTCTTTGATTTTCTTTTATTTCATTCAACTCACTCCTAAAAAAATAAGAAAAAACAGATTTTTGGAAATGTTAAGAAAAGAATGGTATATACATTATTAGCTAAAATAACATTCTACTTTCCTTAAGATATTCAGGAAAAATTAAAATGACTATTAATAAAATATGTACAATATTAAAAACAAATACATTTGAAATAATATAGTTAAATCTTACTTATCCCCTTTGATCCATCTTTCACCACTTGATACCCTCATTCTTTGAGCTCTCTGCATCTCTTGCCTCCAATGTGGAGGAGTCTCACTACGTCTGAAACGATCCCTCGATCTGGATCTGGAAGGTGTCCGATAACGCTAAAGAAAATTTAAAAAAAATTAATGTATAAAAATATAGAGGGCCCAGCATGGGTACTGGGAGGAGGGAAGAGGAGAACACTGAGGGGTGGGGTTGGGGGGCAGGAAGCAATAAAAAAGAAAAAATATAGAAAAGCATTACAACAATAGCTAAAGAGTATATATTTCTAGCTTCAGATAAAATGTGTAATATTTTCACACCCTCTAAAATTATCGAAACTTCCCAATTTTTCAGGTAGGAAATCAATGAGGCCGATAAACCTAAGTAATCGTGTTGTAAATTCCAAGAAAGAAACATTAAATCACAAAAACTCTAGCTACCCATGTCTTCTCCATGGAAGAGCCCAAATTAAGTGATGACAGAGCATAAGAATAACAACAACCCCTATAAGTCCCATGTGTTATATATATCTGATATTTCAAAGCAAATATTTCCCATATATTAAAAAACTGAGTAAATTTATAGATGTTCATTAATTCAACCAATATTTACTCAGTCTTTAGGATGACCAGCCACTCTATCACATACTGAAGAGACATTAGTGAGCCAAAATATACCTAATTTTGCTCTCCTGAAACTTATTCTACAGGACTAGGAGAACATGTGAATGAACCTACAGTCACAAATGCTAAACAAATGTATATGGGGTTATAACAGAATGAGTATAGAAGGAAAAGATGCTCAGAGAACACATGTTCACAAAGAGTTCTGACCTAGTATAGGAGTGTGAACAGTCAAAGTGATAAAAAAGTAAATAATGTTTATGATGAGTTACCTAAAGAAGGGTGAGGAAATATAGGTAAGGTATAACAAATACCATGTTTGAAGGTTCTGGGGCAAGAAGAAACATAGCATGTTTTAGAAGTAATCACAAGATAGATCAAGTACAGCTAGCGCTAAAAACTGCAAGGTTAAGTAGTACTGGACAATACTGATAAGGAAGGACTAGGTTTTGAGGTCTCATAGGCCATGGCAATGCTTTTGGATTTATTCTAAAATCAATGGTAAAGGAGCAACATAAAATTAGATTTGTTTTCAAATGACTATTCTGGCTAATGTTTTTAAAAAGAGGTAAGTGATTTTCAAAGTATGATCTAGGAATCCTAAGGTTCAGGAAATCTTTGAAGCCCAAACTTTTTTCATAATAATATCATAGTATTTGCCTCTTTCACTTTCACTTTCACTATCATAAAGTGGAGCCATTCAGATTACACGAGACGTTTTGATGTCATTACTTTCATAGCTAGTGGAATGTGTGCCTATATATACTGTTGTGTTTTAAATATTTCTCAGTTCTAATTTCTAAGAGAGAAAATATTGATAGATATAACCCACATCAACAAAGGCTCTTTTTTTTTTAAAAGCAGGACTTATTGAGAGGACAGAAAAGCTCCCATAGTGAGAGGAGACCCAAGGGGGCTGCCCAACAAAAGCTCTTTTGCGCTCTCATTTATGTTTAACAATGTGAAGAAGTACTAAGACCAAAAAAAAAAAAAAAAATTGAGAACACCAAAACAACGATTAGTAAGCCATTTATAATTCACACAAATGAGCTGAATTAACATGGTGGGAGAGAAGCTTGAAAGAGGCAGAGGGATTTCAGACAACCTAGGAGGTAGAACTAACAGTATTTGGTGATGAATGAGTATTTGGTGATATTTGGTCAAAAATGATTCTTGGACTCTAGATTCCTGTCACTGAGATCAGGATCCTAAAGAGAGATCAGGATCCTAAAGAAAGTTCAGGTCTGAAGAGGAAGTGCTTGTGTTCAACTTTGAAAAGCTAAGTTTAAGGTGCTCATTAGTCAAACAAGCCTCTGGTGTTAAGAGAGAGAGAGAAAAATTTGACAGTTATCAGCGAAGGGGGAATCAGATTGTTCAAGGAGTATCTGTAATGTGAAAACATAGTAATTAGAACCTTGAGGTACAATATATAAAGCTCAAGTAAAGAAATATGAGCTAGCATTAGAAATTTAAGATGGACTAGCTAGTGAGATAGGAAGAAAATGTGATGAAAGAAATGGGGGAAAAGTATTACAAGGAGGGAGATTAAGGATATGAAGACTGAAGATGATTCACTGGATTTGCAACACGTCCTGACTACACAGTAAGTGCTGTTTCAGCAGAACGGTGGGAGCAGAAGAGACAAACTAAAATGCCTGAGGAATGAGTAGGAAGTGAAGAAGTAAGACAAGAAGCATAGCCAAGTTTCTAAAAAGTCTTGAAAACACAAGAAGACATTTAAATTCTGACGTGGACAATTCAGTAAACAAACAAACAACAAATGAAATACAAGAAGAAGGTTAATTTGTATGTATGTAAGTATTTATTTATTTTTGAGTTGGAGCCTCACTGTCACCCTGGTTGGACTGCAGTGGCACTCTCATGGCCACCTCAGTGTCGACCTGCTGGGCTCCAGCGACCTTTCCGCTTCAGCCTTCCAAGTAGCTGAAACTACAGGTGGGCGTTACCATGCCCGGCTAATTTTCTGATTCATTGTAGAGATATGGTCTTGTCATGTTGTTCAGGCTGGTCTCAAATCAGTGGGCTCAGGCAATCCTCTTGTCCCCGTCTCCCAAAGCACTGGGATTACAGGCTTGAGCCACCACGCCCAGCCTATTTATTTCTTTTTAACAAGGGTAGAGATATTGTGGGAGGGAGACAGGACGGACCTCAATCCCATTTTATACCATGTAAACATAAAATCTATTTCTGACGGGGCTCGGTGGCTCAGCCTGTAATTCCAGCACTTTGGGAGGCCGAGGTGAGTGGATTGTCTGAGCCCACGGGTTCGAGACCTGCCTGGGCAACTTGGCGAGACCTCATCTCTACAATAAAAATCAAAAACTAGCTGGGCGTGGTAGCGCGTGCCTGTAGTTCCAGCTACTTGGAAGGCTGAGGTGGAAAGATCACCGGAGCCCAGCAGGTCAAGGTTTCAGTAGCCGGGAGGGGCCACTGCACTCCAGTCTGGGCGACAGAGTGAGACTCCAACTCAAAAAAAAAAAAAAAAAATCTATTTCTATTTCATGGATTTTTGGCTTAAAAGTACCAACATACAGAAGCTGCTGTAAAAAACAGAATATGAGGCTGGGTGCAGTGCCTCATATCTATATATTATTCCCAGCATTTTGGGAGGCCGAGGTGAGCGGACTGCCTGATCCCACGGGTTTGAGACCAGTCTGGGAAACGTGGCAAGACCTCATCTCTACAATAAAATAAAAAAAGTTAGCAAGGCATGGTGGTGCATGCGTGTAGTTCCAGCTACTTGGCAGGCTGAGGCAGAAGGACTGCCAGAACCCAGCAGGTCAAGGTTGCGGTGGCCATGAGCAGCGTGCCACTGCACTCCAGCCTGGGAGACAGAGTGAGGCTCCAACTCAAAAAAACACAGAATATGTAATTCAATATTCACATCTCCTCTAAATTTTAATTATTTGTAGAGTAAAACAATGTTTTGGAAGCACTGTAAAATTACTTAAGAAAGACAAATCAATACTATGAAGACTTCTGGGGCATGAATCACCTACCCTTGGTCCTCTTCCTTTGATTTTCCTGCCAGACCTAGTAACTAAAAGTCGTCTCTGGTATGAAGCAGGCTGGGAATTAGGTGGATTACTAGAAGGAAGCAAAGGGAAAGTTAAAATACATTATTTTTATAAAAATAAATCTAGAGAATAGTTTTACTAATCTAAATTAATAAATTAAAAACCCTACATACAGCTGGCTCTCTGTATTCGCAGGTCCCATGTTTACAGATTCAATCAACCACAGATCAAAAATATTTAGGAAAAAAAATGCCAATACAAGAATAAAAGATACAGTATAAAACTATTTACATAGAGTTTACATTATATTAGGTATTATAAGTAATCTAAAGACAACTTAAAGTATATGGGAGGATATGTGCAGGATATATGCAATTACTACATCATTTTATGCAAGAGACTTGAGCATTCACATATTTTGGTATCTACAGGAGGGCCTGAAATTAATTCACTATAGATACATGCGACATCTATGTAATCAGTGGGTATCAGCCAAAAATGTTATCAGTGACAAGAGGGTGCTACTGGTAAGTAGTACACAGAAGCCAGAAATGCCGGGGTCTTGAAATGGGTAAGCATGAAGGACTATCCTGCCCCCAGATGCCAATCATGCTCCATTGAGAAATACTGCTATATACCCATTACTGAGATGATACTAATTTGAAAATGCTAAGGAAAATCAAATAGAAGAGTTCAGAAGGAGATACATGTTGTTGAAAAAACAAAAACAATTTTAAAACTGTATTATTGCAAAGTAACTTATTATCCTATAAGCAGTTGTTCATTGGTAACAGAGCTACAGACAAACATAAATAATGTAGACTAAGCAAAGACAAACTGGTCTGAATTAGTCAAACATTTGTATCATGGGTTATACCAAAAAGGCAAACTTTTTTTTCCAGTAATAGTTATACTAATTAACACATTTTATTTTATTTTTTTGAGTTGGAGTCTTACTCCGTCGCCCAGGCTGGAGTACAGTGGCATGCGCACGGCCACCCCAGCGTTGACCCGCTGGGCTCCGGCGATCCTTCAGCCTCAGCCTTCCAAGTAGCCGGAACTACAGGCTCACGCTACCACACCCAGCTACTGTTTCATTTATTGTAGAGATGAGGTCTCGCCAAGTTGCCCGGGCTGGTCTCGAACCCGTAGGATCAGGCAATCCACTTGCCTCGGCCTCCCAGAGTACTGGGATTACAGGCTGGGCCACCAAGCCACGCCTATTTTATTTTGTTGTAGAGTTGAAGTTTCACTACGTTGCCCAGGGTTGTCACAAACTCCTGGTCTCAAGTGATCCTCCCACCTCAGTCTCTCAAAGTGCTAGAATTATAGGAGTGAGCTACTGTGGTTGGTTTATTTTGATTAATATTTAAAACATCCATGTAAGTGATATTTGAAAAGTTCATTCTAAAGTAGTTCACTATTTTTATTTTAATCCTTATTTCCTAAGAAACATCCTTTCCAATATGAGCAGAAAAATAACTAACTAAAAATAACTTTGAATAAAATAACTTCAAATAAGTATAAATAAATAAGATCTTATTTCTTATATTTTTATTGTAATGTGAAAATAGAGGGGAGTTACTCAAAATCTCATTACTTGTATGTTAAGACAATATATTTCTGATCACAACTAAGAGAAGGATTTCAATCTTCTTTTTTCTACTTTTGGACATAATTATTAAAATGATTCATAAAGAACCAGTAACACTACTGATATTAATAATGTGGACTTAGCCAGACAAGGTGGCTCATGCTTGTAATTCAAGCATTTTGGGAGGCCAAGGCAGGAGGACAGTTTGAGCACAGGAGTGCAAGACCAGCCTAGACAACATAGGGAGACCTTGTCTCTACTTAAAAATAAATAAATAATTAGCCAGGCATGGTGGCACATGCCTGTAATTCCAGCTACTTGGGAAGCTGAGGTGGCATAATTGCTTTAACCCAGGAGTTTAGGGCTGTGATGAGCTATGATCATACCACTGAACTCCAGCCTGGGTAAGAGAGTAAGACCTCCCACTCCAAAAAAAGTGGATTTATGTAGAAAGATTTCCAAAGAACTTGAACATATATCAATTTTTATTAATACAACACTATAGAGCAGGTAAGGAAAACAATTCTTTCTTATTAGACAAATTGAAACACTAAGGTTCTTACTTATTTAAACATTTCATTTACAGAAATAACACAATAAGACTCTATCTTGTCTTACTGGTTAAACACCATCTTGTTATTGGTTTGGAATGCCACTTATCTCTTCTTTGCATTAGTGCTTATTATTTTTAAAAGTAACTTTACTTTAAAATCTGCTTATAATTTAAGTCAACTTATATTTCTAGTTATGTGGTTAGCCACAAAGAGTTTTGCTAGCAACACCATATAAAAAAGACTTCAATCTTGGGACAAGGTCGCCAATTAAATCTTATCTGAAATAAGTAAAATCTTTTGAAAAAGAAAAAAAATTATATGGTAAGTCGTGTAGGGCACTACAGAAAGCATATACACATTCACATACCACTCTCTTTCTCTTTCTCTCTCTCTGTTTTTCCTTTCCTTTTCATCAGTTTTAGGAGGACTTTTTCTCATTAGGAATCGATTTTCAGGTATAGGAGGGATCTCTTCTGGACGGACAGTAGACTGGGGTTGTGCTTCAAGGTTTTCAGCCTCACTTTCACTGGATGCACTTAACAGACATAAAACAAGTTATATTTGGTTATTATATACCTACCTGAAATTTCCAGTTGTTGGTATGTCTTTCCCTTACAACACAATATATACACCATCCTGTCCCTCCCAAAGATGTGATCACTGGAGAAAATCTTTCTTCATTCCCCTGACAAACCAACAAACTAACCAAAACCCCAAACAAAATGTTTCTGTTATCACATCCTCAAAAAATATCTTCCCATAAAATGGATCCGAAATATAAAACTATGGGTAATGTACTCTTGATAATTTTTTTTTTTTGAGTTGGAGTCTCACTCTGTCACCCTGACTGGAGTGCAGTGGCCGCTCCCGGCCACTGCAGCCTCGACCTGCTGGGCTCCGGCGATCCTTCCACCTCAGCCTTCCGAGTAGCCGGAATTACAGGCATGTGCTACCACACCTGGCTGATTTTTTGATTTATTGTAGAGATGAGGTCTCACTGCCCGGGTGGGTCTCGAACCCGCAGGCTCAGGCAATCCACTCACCTCAGCCTCCCAAAGGCTCAGGATTACAGGCTGAACCACCGAGCCTGGCTCCAGTTTTTTTTTTTTTTTTGAGACAGAGTCTCACACTGTCACCCAGGCTGGAATGCAGCAGCATGATCATGGCTCACCACAGCCTTGAACTCCTGGGCTCAAGTGAACCTCTTTGCCTTAGCCTCCCAAGTACCTGGGACTACAGGCATACACCACCATGCCAGGCTAATTTTTCTATTTTTTGTTGAGACAGGGTCTTGCTTTGTTGCCCAAGCTGGTCTTGAATTCCTGGCCTCACACAATCCTCTCACCTCAGTCTCCCAAAGTGTGGGATTATAGGCGTGAGCAATCATACTTGGCTTGATAAATTTAAAATAGTTTAAAACATTGGTAAAGAAAGTAATTGCTTTTGAGGCAGTAAGCATAAAAACAAATTTTAGTACAAACACATATTATTTTAAACAAGATGGAAAAGAAAGTAAATGTTCACATTATCTGCTTTCCTATAATTTTCACTAATCCCATTATTTTCCCAAAAAATAGATAAATCTATAAAATCCAAAGTATCATTTCACTGGGTAAACAAAAAACTGATAGATTTTGCTTAAAAGGAAATGAATATGCCAAAATTTAATCTATAGATTGTAGAGTATCAAAATAACCTTATGATACTCCATGCTATAAAACATTTCTCACAACTTTAACATTCCCATATAATTGATCTAAATCTCAGTAAATTTATTTATAAACAAAAGGGAATCAAAATACAAAGTTAGCATTATAAAGTGAAATTAAGACCTTTTCTTGCTTTTCTTTCGCTTCTTCTTTTCTTTCTTGTGTTTCCGGGAATTTTTCCTATGTTTCTTTTTTCTTTTTTTGGATTTCTCTTCAGAAGCACTTTCAGAATCAGAAGAATCAGAAGAAGATTGAGAATCGCTTGAGCTATCTGAGTCACTGGATGAGGAAGAGGAAGATGATGACTTATGCCTTTTCTTTTCTTCTTTCTTAACTTTAAGAAAAAGAAAAAGTTCTGGTCAACAATTTTCAGACAAACCTTGTAAAAAAAATTTAAATTCTCTGCAGATTCTCACTAAGTCCAGGATTTAGCACTTAGCTCATCCAGCCACGTGAAATGAAAGGTACAGGAAAGGAGTCAAGTCACGAGATTAGAATTCAGATCTCCAGACTCATTGGTCAAAGCTGTATGTATTAAGCCAGAGAACTTTTGAAAATAGGTAAGTCTGAAGGTCAAACTAATATTGAGAAGTATATGAATACCAAGTTTTTTAAAAGCACAGAATATCATTTACAAGTCCTGGATTCTAATCTTGCAGTTTTTCACTTTTTCTACTAACAACACTGGTGGGGCTGGAAGTAGTGGCTCACGCCTGCAATCTCAGTACCTTGGAATACTGAGATGGGAGGACTGTTTGAGCTCAGGAGCTCAAGACCAACCTGGGCAAAAACAGCGAGATCCCTGTAGCTTCCTACTTAGCAGTCTGAGGTGGAAGGATCACCCAAGCCCAGGAGGTCAAGGCTGTGGTGAGCCATGAGAGTACCACTGCATTACAGCCTGGACAGAATGAGACCTGACTCAAAAGTAAAAAATAAGCAGAAACTTTATTTTGGGCTAAAGAAGTAATAATTTTAAAAAGGGTTTCCACACTCAAAAAAGTTTGAGCAGTTAACATAAATAAATGAAGCTAGAAGGAATTAACACAACAGGAACTAGAGGAAGATCAAACAACAGTGGATTTGAAGAAGCTAATTCAGCCCAAACGTGGAACATTGACATATTGGTGAAAACTAAAATAAACTGAAATACAGCAAACATATTAAAATTAATGAACTCATAGTAATAGTACCAAATAAAATATTAAGCATTAATCTTGCCTTTCCTATATAAACTGTACCACTGGCTAACCAAATAGATGAAGGGAAGTTGTTCCTTATCAGAAGTATTCCAAAAATAAATGAAGAATTATAGAATCAGAATATCATCATTTTGTAACTCCTTAAGAGGTACTGAACACCAATGGCTCAAAGGACAACCTATGTGACGTCTGCTTTCATCAAAAGGAATTACCAAAAAAAGGCAAAACTGGCCGGGCTCAGACTGTAATCCCAGCATTTTGGGAGGCCAAGGCGAGGATATTGTCTGAGCCCGCGGATTTGAGATGAACCTGGGCAACTTGGCAAGACCTTGTCTCTACAATAAATCAAAAATTAGCTGGGAGTGGTAGCGCGCACCTATAGTTTCAGCTACTTAGAAGGCTGAGGCTGGAGCCCAGCAGGTTGACACCAGGGTGGCTGTGAGCAAGGCACTGTACTCCAGCCTGGGTCACGGACTGAGATACCAACTCAAAAAAAAACTGCATATGAGGCGGGGCAGACTGTCTGAGTGCCAGGAGTTTGAAGCTGTGGTGAGTCGTGATCATGCCACTGCACTCCAGCCGGTGCGACAGAATGAGACCCCTATTCAAAACAATTTATAGGAAAGCACTACATCCAAGATAAGTAATAATCCGGCTGACCAAGGACTTGTGGTTCACTGTCAAGACTGCTTATCCAGTACTAATGAGATGTTGCTGCACTAGAGAATAGGAAACAATGTATAAAACCTGAAGAAACCCTAGATAGCAAGCAGCATTCATTTTCCTTTGCAGAATGATACCAGTACAGAAAAAATAGAAAGCCCAAGCTTTAACTTCCCCCAAATCTCCCACTGCATTGTTAGATGGCACAGATTTCAAAGGGAAAGGAGCTGAAGGAAGGGATTTGTTAAACCTACATTTGAAGTCCTGGGCAGACTGCCAAGTGAAGCTGACCAGAATTAATATGACAATAGGTTTCAGAACTATAGTGTTGACTATTACTCACATTTTCTAACTGGACCCTAATTACAAAAATGAAGTGGACCAGAAAAGCACTGTGAAGGCCCTGAAAATGAAATTATTACCAAAACCACAATCTACAAAATAGAATAGAACCTGCATGCTAAACCTAAATAAGGTGACTGTCTGCTAGAATAGAAAATATAATTAGAATTCAGTGTCTCATAACATAATATCCAAAATGTTTAGGATACAATAAAAAAAGAATCATACATACTAACAAGAACCAAGAAAATTACAACTTAAGTATGAAATGACAATTAAAAGACACCATGCTGATTCAGATCAAATGTTGGAATTAACTGGGAAGAATTATAAAGAAATCATCACAAAAATGCTTCAATGGCAACTGCACACATTCTTGAAACAAATGAGAAAACTCAAAAGAGAGGATGTTTTTAAAAGTACTAAATAGTAAATCTCCTGGAACAGTCTGAGCAAGTCGACCAAGCCCAGGCCAAAAAAAAAAAAAAAAGGACTGAATAGAAATTTTAGAACTAAAAAATACAATAGCTGAAATAAAAAAACTCACTAGAAACACTCAATAGCAAAGTGGAAATGACAGAGGAAAGAATCAGTGAACTCAAAGAGAGAGCCAAAGAAATTGCCCAATCTGAATATCAGAAAATACACTGCACAACAACAAAAATGAAGAAAGTCTCACAGACCTGCGGGAAAAAAAAAAATACTAAAAGTAATTAAAGCGAAATAAAACATCATCTAAAGGGGAACGATTTGAATGACAGCGACTTCTCACTTAAACCAGAAGTCAGAAGGAAGTGGCATAACATTTTTCACGTGCTAAAAGAACTGTTAACAATTCAGGATTCTACAGTCAGTGAAAATACCCATATATATGAAGGTGAAATAAAGACATTTTCAGAAAACAAAAATAATCTATTACCAGCAGACCTAATCTTAAAGAAATAACAGTTAAACAAAGTTCTTCAAACAGAAAGAAAATGATAACAGAAAGAGGCTTGGGACTTCAGAAATGGAAGAATAACAGAATGGGTTAAAAATGTGGGACAAAGGAATGAACAATTCATTCGTAAGAAGGCCAGGTGCAGTGACTCATGAAGATTCAACAACAACAACAAACCAGTTCATATAAAAAGAAACATTAAATAGGATTTTGTTGTTTTGAGTCAGGGTTTCTGTCATCTAGGCTGGAGTGCAGGAGTGCAGTGAGTGGCATGATAATGGTTCACTTCAGCCTCGAACTTCTGGGCTCAAGTGATCTCCCACCTCAGCCTCCTGAGTAGATGGGACTACAGGAATGCACCACCACACCCGCTTAATTTTTTGATCTTTGTAGAGATGAGGTCTTGCTATGTTGCCTAGGCTGGTATCAAACTCCTGGTCTCATGCAATTCTGCAGCCTCAGCCTCCCAAAGTGCTGGGTGTGAGTTACTGCACTGGCTCAACCCATAAAGCTCTTAAAGAAATGCTAACATCACACACCTCAGATAAATGCTAATTAAAACCAGCATTAAAAAAAAAGTCTTATAGTATATGGTTTTATAAAGGGTGTATTACAACTTATTTTTCTATATTTTAGTGACCATGTCTACCAAAATTACAAATTCATGGTAATCTGGCAATTCTACTTCTAGGAAATTTATTCTACATGATCAACATTCATTCACATGTGGAACGATGTACAAAATGCTGGAATAGGAACTCATGGGGAGAGACAAGAAAAAATTTTCACTGATTACCCTTTGATGGTTTCTAAAGGGTGCAAAGTTTCAGTTAGCCTGAAAGAATACATTTTCTGAGGTCTATTTGCACAGCATAGTGACAACAATTAATAATAATGTATTGTAAATGTCAAAATTTGTGACAGCATATTTCAAATGTTCTCACCACAAAATGTAAGTATTTGAGGCAATATGTTAAATTGCTTGATTTAAACATTCCACATTGTGTATGTATACCATAACATCCTTTTGTACCCCCTAAATAGATACAATGATAATTTCTCAATTACAGTAAATTGTTTTTAAATTAAAGAGAAATTAAAAATTCCAATCATGGCAACAATTGTTTTCAGCTGATCCTCAAAACAACCCTCCAAAAAACCCTACTTCCTGCCTAACTACTTACACAAAATTGATTTCAAATTATCTTTTACAAGCATGTATGTATCCTTAAGGTAAAACAGTACTAAAAGCAAAAACCATAATGCAAGAATCATAATGGATGAAAAGCAATTATAAAAGGTAACACTTTCAAGTTAAGCCATTTCTGGTTAGTTTATTATTTTCTTTTATTTTTTTGAATTAAGGTCTCAAGCTGTTGCCCAGGCTGGAGTGTAGTATGGCACAATCACTACTAAAGTAGCCTCCAATTCTTTGGCTCAATGGATACTTCTGCTTCAGTATCCTGAGTAGCTGGGACTACAGGCGTGTACCACCATGCCTAGCTAATTATTTTTATTTTTTGTAGAGATGAGGACTCACTAAGTTGCTCAGGCTGGTCTTGAACTCCTAGGCTCAAGCAATCCTCCCACCTAGGCCTCTCAAAGTGCAGGGATTACAGGTGTGAGTCACCACACCTAGCCAGTTTATTATTTTAGATATGTAGTTTGTGTATTATTATGTAGAATTTCTCAGATCTGTTCACTAATTTGTACTGGGGTAGGGGGTGCTGTGGTATCACCTTATCAATTAGTTACTGAACTTACTAGTATGATATTAAAGTTAAAAAATAGATTCCAGAACATTTTATTTGCAAAAACCTAAGGTAAGAAAATGCTGCCTTGTTTTTTGATACCTACAGACTTTTATATTAAGGAAACCTTGTTAGTGAAAGAAATTTCTAAATCACCATCCATGTAAGATTGGAAAAAAAGAATGGAAGTATGACTAAAATGGTCTCTTTAGACAATTTCACTTCATATTACTGGCCTCATTTCCTAAATCGTTTCCAAAGTTACTATCCTACTACTTTCCAGTAAAAGTGCTGAAATTACTTCCAAAATAAGGACACTGAAATGGCACCTTATCACCACAGAAATGAATCTTTAGTGCTCTTTTCATTTGTCTCCTGAGTACAAGTTTCACCAGCTACTTCCTCTATTGTGCTATTCTTGCTATAATGCCAGGCAATGTTTCCTACATTTCTTTTCATATAACAACTGCAATGTTGCCACAACTGACCTCTTGCATTTCTGTGTGCTTGTAATATAGCAATGCCCTCATCTCTTGTTGCATGGCCAAGGACAAACTCCTCTTAAACAACTGCAGCGAACTCTGAAGAACATAGCATGACTCGAGGTCATGTCAAGTTCTGAAAAACCAGGAAGTACCTTAATCAAGGTAGCAGTCTATGTTTATCCTCCACTCTGTCCCTTGACAGCTCTTTGCTGAGCCTCTGCAGGGAATGAGTTTTTATTAGATTCCATTATTCTACCTCTGCATCTGTTGGAAGGTTCTTCTCCTTGAACCAAATAGCCACAAAAAGCATATCTCCTAATCATGCAAATGAAAAGGGAGAAAGGCCCAAGAAGATTGATTGCCCAGACTCACCAAGACCACATACAGGTAGGCCTAGACAATCAGATTCCTTAAGAATTGTTTGTTTTCTCTCAGGAATTTAAAAAAAAAAAAATCCTTACTTTTTAAAAAAAAACTGGGGCGTAAGTCTCTCAAACAAGATTTTAAATATAATGATAAACACCACAGTGTTGTACAAAACTTGACGGTTCCCAATGAAAACTTACAGTAAGAAGGCCATCAAACTTATAAACTAGATGGATGTAAGACACAACATTGCCTAAAACTACACAAGAGGCATGACAAAATCCATTCTGATCAACGCTCTGAATTGTAACTGAAAGACTGTAAGGCAATAGGGGTCCAAGTGTGTAATATCAAACTAAAGATCCTTCTTCTTTCTATATGACAATATAGGTATGAAGGTCTAGTTTTCAGGAACTCCTGGGAAGACATATTAACATAGGGTCAAATCTTCCCAGGCTGTTGAAACTGGTAAGGAAAAAGTATGCTAGCTTAGCATAAGTTTGAGGGACACACAGTAGGATGCCATATCAACTTTCAGCACAATTTTCTGGCCACAAAGGCATGGGCAAAACTAGCATTTATTTCTTCAGGTAACAGTACATTATAAAGATAAAAGTAATAATATATAAAGAGCTACATTCATTTACTTCCCCATCCCTTAAGCAAACATTCAAACACTACCCTTTCAGTACCAAAAATATCTTTACAACAAATGTATTCAAGAGTCTGTGGTTACTGTTTATGATAAGTTTAAAATGTGAGCTTTTTTATTACCTCAATCTTTTTCTGAATATATAAACCACCCAATACCCTTAACTTTTATAAGCAGAGAATAAATCCTAACCCGAGACCTTAAAGACTAAAATATAGGAAAAAGAATGTGTTGTCAAGTAGAGAATAAAAGATGAAGATATTTCTAGATGACATGGGAATAAATAATGCCTTAAATAAAAACACTCTGAAGCTTAAACATCACTAGGTCCAGGGTTGAAAACTTGCAAACATTATTATAGATTGCTTCTTAGTTTTTTTAAATGTATATAAGTGTATTTGTAAAGCATCACTCAAAGATTCTCCATAATATCTCACCCTTTACTAAATCTTCAAGGAAAAAAAGGCATACAGTATACCTATTGTGTGTAAATAGGGATAGAAAGTTAGTCTCATGTAAATAAAAAAGTTAAACAATCCTGTAAGCTACAATATACACCTGCAATGGTTTACCAGGTATTTATTTCACATGACATGGAAGAAAATAAAATTATCAGAGTCTAAATGGAATGCAGAGATAAAAATATTTTTAAAAATAAGCATTTTGCCTTCTCTATGCCCATCTTAGGTCTTCTAAAATTAAAAACAAAAAAGTGCATATTTCTAAATATTATATAGAACAAATCAGTATACCTAAGAGGTGCAAATAAAATATTCTATTAAGGCAATTCTGAAAGAAATGTTAAAGACATTTAAACTTCAATGAGGCAGTAACATAACAGAAAAAGCTCTATGGCCAGGTGAGCAGCTCAAACCTGTAATCCCAGCACATTGGGACGCCAAGGCAAGAAGACTGCTTAAACTGAGGCGTTAAAGATGTGCCCTGGTGACATAGCGAGACCTCGTTGCTACTAAAAATAAATAAATTAGCAGAGCACAGCAGCTTATGCCTCTAGTCTCAGTTACTCAGGGGCCTGAGGCAGAAAGATTGCCTGAACCCAAGAGGTGGAGGCTGCATTGAGCTATGATTGTGCCACACTCCAGTCTGAGCAACAGAATGAGACCCCAACTCAAAAAAAGGGAGGAAGGGCCCTAGATCTCAAACTTGGATTTAAGACTAGTTCCCTGATATGGTAAATAACTTAAACTCTGACTATCTGCATCTGTAAAATGGGCAAATATATAGGATTATTGTATCAGAAAGGATTATAGATGATTCTCACATTTACTAATCCTAAGAAACTAACTAATGATATCATTATTCCCTAGAGTAGTAAGGATAGTCAGTTTAAGATTTTATTGCTTTCTTACAGGTTTGAAGAAAATCTTGCTTCATTACTTTTAGAGTATCAGAGCCAACTTCTGTAATAAATGATATGAGCCTATTTCAAATATAATATAAATAAGAAATACAATATTTACTTAAAATTTCTTGCCATTTCAGATCAATCAAATTAATCAGGTTAGTGTCAAATGGTCTGGTCTAAATAAGTTTCTCAAACATGCAGGATGCTTCTGAATCTAAATAGTGCATGAAAGTGAAATAATTTATTCTCCCAGCCAAGCTCAGTGGCTCAGCCTGTAATCCCGCGCCTTTGGAAGGCTGAGATGAGTGGATTACCTGAGCCCGTGGGTTCGAGACCCGCCTGGGCAGTGAGACCTCATCTCTACAATAAATAAAAAAATCAGCCGGGCATAGTAGCACATGCCTGTAATTCCGGCTACTCGGAAGGCTGAGGTGGAAGGATCACCGGAGCCCAGCAGGCGAGGCTGCGGTGGCCGGGAGCAGCCACTGCACTCCAGTCTGGGCGACTGAGTAAGATTCCAACTCAAAAAAAAAAGAAAAAAAATTTATTCTTCCAAAGTTTCTTAATCTATCTTATTCTCTTCAACTGCCATCCTCCTCCTCCCATTGTCTCTTTCTCTAAAAGAATATTTATTTACCGTGCTATTTAGACAACTAAAGAAAAAAAAAAACCAAAAACCAACAGTGGGATCAAAAAGGCAAATTACTGCAAATTAAAAATGCAAAAGTTAAGAGGGTCCATGGTAAATGAACAAGGTAAGAAATAGGATAAAACAAACTTAAAAACAAAAAAATTGCCAAAAGTACACAATGGGGAAAGGACAGTCTCTAGGACATCTGGATATCCACATGTAGAAAAATAAAATTAGACCCTTATCTTGTAATATATACAAAAATTATCCCAAAATGGATTAAATAATGAAACACAAGACCTGAAACCATAAAACTAGTAGAAGAAAACACACTGAAAATGCCCATAATATTGGTCTGGACAATGATTTTTGGGGTATGACCCCCAAAACACAGGCAACAAAAGTAAAATAGACAAAGGGGACTATATCAAATGAACAGGCTTCTGCAAAGCCAAGGAAACAATTAGTAGGGTGAAAAGACAACCTTTGGAATGGGAGAAAATATCTGCAAACTATACATCTGATAATAGACTAATATCCAAAATATATAAGGAATGCAAGCAATTCATTAGCAAGAAAAAAAAAAAACCCCAACTTAAAAATGATCAGAGGACCTGAATAGACATTTCTCAAAAGACATATAAATGATCAACAGGTATTTGAAAAAACTGCTCAATATTATTAATCATCAGAAAATGCAAATTAAAACTACAATGAGATATGACCTTACTCCTGTAGGAATGGCTATTATCAAAAGACAAAAGATAAGTGGTAGAAAGGCTATTTAAAAAAGGAAACCCTTGTACACTTGTTGGTGGGAATATAAATTAGTACAATCATTATGAAAAATAGTATGGGCCTGGCGCAGCGGCTCATGTCTATAATCCCAGCATTTTGGGAGGCCAAGGTGAGAGGATTGCCTGAGCCCACGTGTTTGAGACCAGCCTGGGCAACTTGGCGAGACCTCATCTCTCAATAAATCAAAAAATTAGCTGGGCATGGTGGCCTGTGCCTGTAGTTCCAGTTACTTGGAAGGCTGAGGTGGAAGGATCGCCTGAGCACAGCAGGTCGAAGCTGTGGTGGCTGTGAGCATTCCACTACATACTAGCCTGGGCAACACAGTGAGACTCTGACTCAAAAAAACCAACAAAAAAAACCAGTATGAAGAGTCTTCAAAAATTAATTCAACAGAGCTACCCTATAATCCAGCAATTGCGCTACCAGGCATATATCTAAAGGAAATTAAATCAGTTTGTCAAAAAGATTTACACTCTCATGGATACTGTCACATTATCCACAGTAGCCAAGACATGGAATCCATGTCAGTTTCTATCAGTGAATAAATGGATTTTTAAAAAGTGGCATATTCTGTATATACAATGGAATAGTACTCTCAGCTTTAAAGAAGGAAGGAAATCCTCCTATCTGCAGCAACATGAATGAAGGTGGCTGACATTATGTTAAGTGAAATAAACCAGGCACAGAATGTCAAATACCACATGATCTTATACACATGTGGAATCTAAAAAGTTGAATCATAAAAGTTGAGAGTAGAATGGTAGTTCCCAGAGGGTGAGGGAGTAGGATGGGAAAATATTCATCAAAGGACACAAAAAAATCAGTTAGATAAGAGGAATAAGTTCAAGAATTCTTATTCTTGAAGTCATCAAGAATACAACATAATGACTAGAGTTAATAACAATGTACTGTGCTCATAAAAATTACTAAGAGATGTTTTAAGTATTCTCATCACAAAAAAATGATGTGAAGTAATGCATTTTAGCTCAATTTAGCCATTCTGCAATGTACATGTACTTCAAAATACCATGCTGTTCACACTAAAACACAAAAAATTTTTTTTTTTTTTTTTTTTAGACAGGGTCTTACTCTGTCACATAGGCTGAGTGCAGGGGTGTGATTGTGACTCATTGCAGCCTTGTTTTCCTGAGCTCAAGTGATCCTCCCATCTCAGCCTCCCAAGCAGGTGAGATCACAGCTGCGTTACCACTACACCAGTTTTTTTTGGGGGTAGAAATAGGGTACTGCAGTGTTGCTCAGGCTGCTCTCAAACTCCTGGTCTCAAGCAATCCTCCTGTCTTAGCCTGCCAAAGTGCTGGGATTATAGGCTTGAGTTAACACGCCTGGCCAAAACCTCTTACTTATATCAGCATTAGTATAAATTTCATGCCAACTATTTAGAATTTCTTTGCTTGTTTTGTATGTGTAATAATCTCAGAAATATGTACTTGTTCTTACCTTTAGATTTAGGAATTAGCTCTCCACAACTGAGTATCCGTACTTCTGCAAATGGTTTGCTAGCTGCATCTGTTTTCTGGTTTTCTATCTCTCTTACAACTTCTTGACCAGAGATCACTTGCCCAAAAACAACATGATGCCTAAAGAGTTAAGTAAAAACGATTAAATAAAAGCTTCTTATTTTAGTATTAATTTAAGTAGGTTTAAAAATAAATAAATAATTGTTACCCATCTAAATGAGGAGTTGGTTTTGTTGTTCTTTTGGAAGTCATCAAATAGAAGAATAAAAACAAAGTCAGAGAAAAACAAAGTTAGCATCTCTAAAAAGGAAAAGAAAATAACTGCATTGAAAACAATGTAAAATAAAAGAAATTATATACTATCTTAACAGAATCATATTACCTTAACCTTAAGAAGAACAGAAATGCAAAATATTTTTTACATAAATTTTCAACTTATTCTGATTATAAAAGTAATACCTACCTGCTCATTGTGGAAAATTTGGATGTAATTAAATTAGACATTTCCATGTTATTTCTATCCATTCATATTTCTTGCATGTAAGCAAGTTCTTACTGAATATTAATGACTGCATAAGTTCTACTATATGGACACATTAAAATTTATCAAATCATCCCACAACTTTATGGACTTAACAACAATGCTTTCAATCATAACATTTTAAACAGTAAAAGCATGAGTCATATTCTGATGGTTCTCAGACATTCTGTTGGACCTAAACAGAAACAGTCATATAGTATTTACAAGTTTTAAAATTAGCTGCCAACATTTAAAACGTCAAATGCTTTCACGTAAAAATCCAGGTTTCGGACCTCTCTGAAAAACTTGGAATGTCATACCTGGCATACAACAATAGTTGGCCAGAGATGAGTATTCCCATCTTCTTTAATACAAGGATTCTTGTCCCAAGAAGCTTTACTTATTTAACTTGCCTTGCCTAGGCCACTGAGCTTATTATCCCTACCATAAGGCAAACTTTATTTTGAAAAAAGAGACGCAAAAAAATTTAAAAAAAGAAAAAAGAGACCCATATTAGGAGTTGGGACAGAACCTAAAATAAGCATCTTTTGGCAAAAAAGGTAATTTAAAAAAATCCTCCATCCAAAGATCAACCTTAAAGCTATGCAGTTAAGAAACGACTACATGAATATATACTAAAGAAATACTAGTACAAGCCAGCATAGTAGCTCACACCTGCAATTCCAGCACTTTGCAAGGCAGAGGTGAGAGGATTGCCTGAGCCCAGGGGATCAAGTTCAGCCCAAGCAATTTGACAAGATCTTGTCTCTACAATAAATCAAAAAATTAGCCAGGTGTGGTGGTGCATGCCTGTAGTTCCAGGTACTTGGAAGGCCGAGGACACTGCACTCCAGCCTGGGCAACAATGTAAGACTTTAACTCAAAAACAAAAACAAAAAAAACCACAAAAAACAACAACAACAAAAACACCAGAAAAAGAAAACCAAAGAAATATTGGAATAGAATAAAGATAAATATTTAATAAAATTAGTTATTCTTAAAAATCCTACCAAAGAAGGCATTAGAAGTTTGAAAGGAGGAACACAAACTGAGGTTTTAACCTCTGGTTAAAACATGCACAATACAACTGAGATTTACTTAACTTTAAAATTAATGACCTACTATTATTGTTGCCTTACTATAATAACACTACACTCACTTGAATTTGCTATAATCACCTAGAAATGTAAAAACTTAAAAGAACAATATATACATATTCATATTATATGCCACATTCACAGTACATACATATAATTTGCATCTAGATACAGTCAGTCCTCACTTCACTGATTATTTTCAAGTTCGCCTGCTCACTAAAACTTATTTGTAACCCCAAAATTAATACTTCCACAGTGGTTCACAGATATTACATTTCTATTACATTACTATTTTACATTTCTACTGGTAATGTACAGGTGTTCTAATTTTTCTACATCCTTGCCAACACACTTGTTTGCTACTCTGTGCAGTACTTCCACAGTGGTTCACAGATATGCACAGAGTAGCAAACAAGTGTGTTGGCAAGGATGTAGAAAAATTAGAACACCTGTACATTACCAGTAGAAATGTAAAATAGTGCAACCACTGTGGAAAACAGTTTGCAAGTTCCTCAAAAAGCTAAACATAGAATTACCTTATGACCCAGCAATTCCACTGCTCCGTATATATACAGAAGAACTGAAAACAGACTCAAATGCTAATGTTCACTGTAGCATTATTCAATGTCAAACCAAACGTTCATTAACAGATGAATGAAAAACAAAATGTAGTATATACATATGGTAGAGTATTATTAAGCCACCAAAAAGAATGAAGTGCTGATGCATGCTACAATATAAATAAACCTTGAAAACATGCCAAGTAAAGCAAGCCAGACACAAAATGATAAATATTGTAGGATTTCACTTAAATAAAATATACAGAATAGGTAAATTCACAGACAGAAAGTAGATTAGAGGTTACTAGGGGATGGGGAGAAGGGGAAATGGTTACAAAGTCTCTGGGAAGATTAAGAGTTTTGGAAATAGTGGTGATGGTTGTACAACATGGTCAATATAATAAATGCAACTGAACCGCACACTTACAAAAGGTTAAAATGGTGAATCTTATATAAGTTACAGTAAAAATTGTTTTTAAAGAGACTGATGTTCTCTAAAAACTGAAGTTGTGCAAGGCACAGTGGCTCATGTTTGTAATCCCAGCACTTTGTAAGGCGGAGGCAAGAGGACTGCCTGAGCACAAAGGTTTGAGACAAGCCTGGACAACCTGGTAAGATCTTGTCTCTACAATAAATCAAAAAATTAGCCGGGTGTGGTGGCACATGCCTGTAGTTCCAGCTACCTGGAAGGCTGAGGCAGAAGGATCACCTGAGCCCAGCAGATTGAGCCTGTGGTGGCTGCGAGCGTGCCACTTGCCACTGTACTCCAGCCTGGGTGACAGAGTGAGACTCCTACTAAAAAAACAAAACAAAACAAAAAACAAGTGAAGTTGTTTCCTTTAAAAAATAGAACACAGAAGTAAAGAAGGATTATCTTGGGAATGGGAAGAGATAAGAAGGAATCAACACTTAGAGGGAATAAGATTCTGATAATATATATGAAGACTACATGAACTTAACCTAGAAGTTTTGGTTAGCACAAGAAGGATTTTATTTCAGCACAGGAAGGAAAAATAAATGATAATACTCTTGTTGTTGAGAATGTGGTGATATTAATTTGCACTTACATATTATTGATGCACAAGCAAACTATTCTTTTGAAAGTCAATATAGCAATATATATGTAAAGACTTAATAACATGAAAATATTTCACTAAGTAAACTTCTAGCAATTTATGTCAAATTTTTTTAAAAATGCATCAAACCATAGGTATAACAATATTCAATAAAGCAGTCTGAAAAACAAGAAGCAAATCAAATGACCAAAAATGAAATTAATAAAGCATAGTACATTCAAACCAGAGATTAACATGTAGTCATTAAGGTGCTAATATTTAGTGATATGCAAAGAGATTTATATTATGTGCCAAAGTTGATTATATAGAGCATATGGCAATATTCTATCAACATTTTTATTGTATAGACAGATGCTCTGGGGATGGATTTTTTCTGTTTTCTATTTCTACAATAAAGGTATAATAATATATGTCATTTTATTTTTTTAAAAAAATCAGAAAGCTGGCCAGGTATGGTGGCTCATGCTTGTAATTCCAGTGCTTTGGGACACCACGGCAGAAAGATTATTTGAGGCCAGGAGTTTTGAGACCAGCCTGGGCAACATAGTGAGACAGTCATCTTTACAAAAAAATTTTAAAAGTAATAAATTAGCCAGTCATGGTCACTCATACTTGTAGTCCTAGCTACTTAGGAAGCTAAGAGGCTGAGGCTGGAGGACTACTTAAACCCAGGAGTTTGAGGCTGCAGTGAGCTATGATCATGCCCCTGCACTCCAGCCTCAGCATCAGAATGAGACTCCATCTCTTAAACAAACAAAAAAGTCAGAAAGACCCACTCATGTGCAGTTGATCGAATAAACTATAAGTCTATATAAACAATAGAGTACTATGAGCTGCAAAAAAATGAGAATGATCTCTGTAAACTATACAGAGTGACTTCAAGGATATACTGTTAAATGAAAAGAAAAAAGTAGCATATATAGTATGCCATCTATTGTGTAAGAAAGAAGGGAGATATATATATATATCTCTGTTTATGTTTGCAAAAACAATACAGAAAGATAAACTGGAAACTAATGAGGATAATTACTAACATGGATAGATGAGAATGGGGTGAAAAAAATGAAGAAATGGGAATGGAGTGGTAAGGTTGTGTGGGAGTGACACTTCAGAGTATTTTTTTTTAATTTTGACTTTTGAATCATTTTAGTATTTCATGAATTAAAAAACAAAACAAAAACCAATCAGAACAAGGTGGGAAGAGAAACCATGAAATATAATCAGAAACAAAGAAACTTAACATATTAAGTGATAATTGCAAAATCACACAAACAAAAACTAATCTAAGTCACTTCTAAATATGTTTTAACTACATATGTTCAGCCTAAAAACAAAACAAACTATAAATAAATGGTGTACTCTATAGTTAGTAGGTTATTTTTCACAATATTAAAGGGTTAAGATTTAGCAAATGAATGGAAATGCTGAAGTTAATAGGAGCCAGATTTCTCACTGTTGAAGAAAGGAGTAACAAATATGAAAAAGGGAAAAACTAGAATCCATGTAGTGCTATCAGATTTAAGTTCCTCAGAGGCCCAGGAACAGTGGTTCACGTTTGTAACCCCAGCACTTTAGGAGGCCGAGGCAGGAGGACTGCTTGACCCTAGGAGTTTGAGACCAGCCTAGGCAACAGAGCAAGACCCCATCTCAATTTTAATAAAAAGGTAAACAAGGCCGGCATGGTGGCTTAAGCCTGTTATCACAGCACTTTGGGAAGTCAAGGCAGGAAGACTGCTTGAGCCCAGGAGTTTGAGACAAGTCTAGGCAACAAAGTAAGACCCTGACACCAAAAAAAATATTTTTTTTTAATTAGCCAGGTATGGTGACACATACCTGTAGTCCCAGCTACTTGGGAGTTTGAGGCAGAAGGATTGCCTGGGCCCAGGAAGTCAAGGCTGCAGTAAGTGAATATGCAGTAAGTGACTTGTGCCACTGCACTCCAGCATGGGGAGTTGAGTAAGACTCTAACTCACTCAAAAAAAAAAAAAGCAAAGAAGAAAAAGTTCCTCAGAGACAAGGACAGCTCAAGGCTACTGAAGAAGAGAGCACTGGTTGGGTGCAGTGGTGCAAGCCTGTAATCCCAGCACCTTGAGAGGCTGAGGCAACTGGATTGCCTGAGGCCACGGGTTCAAGACCAGCCTGGGCAACTTGACAAGACCTCATCTCCATAATAAATTAAAAAATTAACCAGGTGTGATAGCACATGCCTGTAGTTCTGGCTACTTGGAAGGCTGAGGCGGAAGGATTGCCTGAGCCTACCAGGTTGACACTGGGGTGGCTATGAGTATGCCACTGCACTCCAGTCTGGGTGACAGACTGAGACTCCAACTCAAAACAAAACAAACAGCAACAACAAAAATGGGAAAAAAACCAGACACTACTAACAGGAGCACTGATCGTAATTTTTTTAGTCAGAATTAGAAATGCTTAGCAGTATAATGACTTTGGGGTTACAAATAAAATTTAGCAAGTAAATGAATTCACAAATACAGACTCTGTGAATAGTGACAACTGACTGTATTTTATTCTTAAATTAAGTAATATATGGAGAAGTACTCTATGTAAACATCCTCCTTCTCTTAAAATCACCCCTCTAAATTTGGCATTCACAGAAAATTGTTTGAATCAATTATTACTGTGATGATTACAAAATGGTGACTTTTCTAATTCCACCATGTCTTTTAAGTTTATCAGTTGACATTCTACTAAGAAAACAGTTTTCTCTTCTGTCTTGTTTTTTATTCATTTATTTATATTGGTGTGGACTCTGGTTCTTATCCGATTATAAACTGATATTATCATTACTTATTTTGATGTTCAAATTGTCCTAAATTGGCTAGCAGAAACCCCGTAAAGCTGGCTCCTGTGTTCTCTTGACAAGTACCTTATCATTTATAACTTCAGCAGCACAGTTCAACTCATCCACAACAATTTCCCCCGTTCAACGATTCTTTGTTTCCCTCTCCTTCAGCCATTCCCTGCCTCGTGGATTCCTCTCCTGCTTATTAGTAATCAATAGCAGGCAAACAAAGAAATGGCAAACTACAAATAGCATGTTTTAAAATCATCAGATCATAAATACTTACATGAAGAACTGTGAACCATTTGTATCCTTCCCTCTGTTGGCCATTGACAAAAGAAATTCTTTGTTGTGTTTAACAGCAAAACTCTCATCTATAGGGAAGCAAAGTTTTCAGTTACATTATAGGCATAACTTTTAAAAATATTCAGTTTCACTCCTCTTCATACCTAATGTGTTCTTTAGTGCCTGACACAACTTAGATAAGAAAGTTAGAGACTTGTAGTCAGGCTTGGAGGCTCAACCTGTAACCCCAGCACTTTGGGAGGTTGAGGCGAGTGGATTGCCTGAGCCCATAGGTTCGAGACCAGCCCAGGCAACATGGCGAGACCTCATCTCTACAAAAAAAAAAAAATTAGTCGGGTATGGAACCATGTGCCTATAGTTCCGGCTACTTGGAAGGCTGAGGTAGAAGGATCGCCAGACCCCAGCAGGTCAAATCTGGGGTGGCCATGAGTGTGTCACTGCATTCTAGCCTGGGTGACAGAGTGAGACTCCAACTCAAAAAAAAAAAAGTAAGCTAGAGACTTGGATATGACAGAAGAGAAAATCAAATATGAATCAATTTTCCCCTCCATATTTTTGGATTAAAATATTAACTTTCTTTTCCTTTTATCTTTTTGTATTTTTTATAGAGACGAGATCTCATTATGTTGTCCAGGTTAGTCTCGAACTCCTGGGCTCAAGCAGGAGCCTTGGCCTTCCAAAGTACTGGCATTACAGGCACAAGCCGTTGAACCTGATGAGAAGATTATTTTCTATCCTTTGCTTATAAAACCCAAATACTATAAAAGTCCTCTTTCTTTCCATTTATATGTTTTTCCTCCATGATTTTTGGAAAAGATAACAGAACTTTGCTTATTTAAATTAAAAAATGAAACTCTCTTTAAAAAGTGAGAGAGACTGCCGGGCTCGGTGGCTCAGCCTGTAATCCCACGCTTTGGGAGGCTGAGGTGAGTGGATTGCCTGAGCCCACGGGTTTGAGACCCGC
>NW_007258411.1:66077-86157 GCF_000164805.1 Carlito syrichta
AAGGCTGAGGCGGAAGGATCGCCGGAGCCCAGCAGGTTGAGGCTGTGGTGGCTGGGAGCATCCCACTGCACTCCAGTCTGGGCGACTGATTGAGACTCTAATTCAAACAAAAAAGAAAAGAAAAAAGAACCAAGTATGTGGAATTTGAAACAAAATTTCACTAAATCCCAGAAGTGAAAGATGGAAAATAGTATTTCCACATTAACATACATATAGTTTGCCAAATGATTTTCATATCAATAAAAAATACAGCAGAGAAAACTTAAATTTGTGAAGAAACTATAGTCAAATTTTAGAATATCAAAGAAACTTTTTAAAGTTTTCACAGGAAATAAGCAATGTCTAAAAATTTGGATATTGCTACTAATACTGCTAAATCCCCTTTAGTAAAGGTTAAGACTGAGCTATGGAAGATCCTATTCTAGCACTACAATTCTAAGAGTTGAGTATAAATCATTGAAACCCTTAAAAATAACATGTACAAAACTCCTACAAATAAAAAATCCCATTTCTAAAAAAAGGAGTATCAACATAAAACTTTTCACAAAAAAATTAACATTCACGTTATTTGAAGGCAGCTGGATAGTAGTACACTGTTTAATGAATTAATTATTGATTCAATAGAAAACAGAGAAAATAAAGGAGAAAACTTGAAAAAATCAAATAAATGTAAACATTTTTACCTTCAAAAAATCCTCCATAAATAGATTCCCCTCCACGTCCATTTCCTAAGAATAAAACACATACTTTTACTATCTCAAGATAGTAAGCTCCTCGAAGGTGATCCCAAACAAAATACTTCTTAAAAAGCAGATGCTCAAATGATTTTGAATCAATAATACTCAAGGGATCACAGCAAGTAATAAAAATAATGGAAGATATTAATGTCAATGACAAGATCTCAAATTACTTTTCCTTATAATACAATGGTAAGAATGTGACAGACTATCAAGATTACATGGAAAAAAGAATTTTCAGATTCTAATGATAATTATACAGAACTTTTAACAGGAATTGACAACTTTTTTTTTTAAAGCATCTTTAAAAACAGTTTCAATAGTTTTACAATAAAAAAATATAGGTAAAAATTAGGCCCGGCACAGTGGCTCAGGCCTGTAATCCCAGCATTTTGAGAAACTAAAGCTGGAGGATCACTTGAGCCCAGGAGTTAAAGACTAGCCTGGGCAATATAGCAAGACCTAGTCCTTAGAAAAAAATTTTAAAATTAGGTGGGTGTGGTGGCACATGCCTGTAGTCCCATCTACTTGGGAGGCTGAGGTGGCAGGATCACCTGAGACCAGGAGGTCAAGGTTGTGTTGAGCCGTGATCATGCCACTACACTCCAGCTTGGGTGACAGAGTGAGACTCGACTCAATTAAAAAAAAAAAAAAAAGAAAAGAAAAAGTATAGGCAAAAATTATACTGTAGTAAAGAATATTAGCTGTGATAAAATATACTGACAGATTACTAAGAGATGAATAGTGTTTTCTTTTGTATCCAGTAGCAAATTTCTGAAATTAATTCGTGCATCAAAGGTAAAATTATTTTCTATGTACTTACTTCTTTTAATATTTCTATGAATACTTCTAATTGTTTTAACAATAGAATGAGAAGAAAACTGGGCTAAGGCTTCTAGGAACTTCAATTCTGAGATCTATGATATTTAACAAAGCACATCAATGCATGGTTTTTTCTTTAAGTCTCACCTTCACTGAAGTCACCACCTTGAACCATGAAATCCTTGACAACTCTGTGAAAGAGACAACTCTTATAATGTAATGGCTTCTGAGTTGATTTCCCTGTCCCCTTTTCACCTATAAGGAAGAAAAATTAGAACATTTAGTAGAAAGGAAGTCAGAGAAATAATATTAAAGCTAAATGAATGAAATGATAAAAATTTTTGACTTGTAAAATATACCTCTCTTGAACGTTACAGATTTCTTTAAACCACAGAATTTGCAAACCTTACAGGAATTTTTTCAAAAATTCATATAAAAATTGCCCATGAGATTGATTTCTACAATCTCTACAAAATCATGGGCAATTTTTTTTTTTTTTTTTTTGAGTTGGAGTCTCACTCTGTCGCCCTAACTGGAGTGCAGTGGCCGCTCCCGGCCACCGCAGCCTTGACCTGCTGAGCTCCGGTGATCCTTCCGCCTCAGCCTTCCGAGTAGCCGGAATTACAGGCGCACGCTACCATGCCCGGCTAATCTTTGGATTTATTGTAGAGATGAGGTCTCGCCTGCCCAGGCAGGTCTCGAACCAGTGGGCTCAGGCAATCCATTCACCTCAGCCTCCCAAAGTCGTGGATTACAGGCTGAGCCACCGAACCCAGTTTCTTTTCTTTTCTTTTTTAAAGAGCAAACTATAGTCAAATGGGACTACTATTGGAGCAATTGAAAGTGAACAAACCTGTACAAAGACAACGAAAGTTCTCGCATGTTTTTGGGCACACGTCAGAAAATAATTCAAAAACAACTCTTCCAGCTGAAAAACACAGATAGTTGGTTTAAACTTCTTTACTAATTTAAAATGTTAAATACTTGCCTATAAATGTTAGCTATTATTCTTACCAGGTTGGTTGTTAATGGCAATGTCAAAAAAACATCGAGGACGCTGAACTTTTATGCCCATGGCTTCAATACATCAATCTATGAGTAAAAAACAGTATCAGACAAGCAGAGTAAAACAGCAAAGATTTTTCACAAATGTCTGGAAAAAAAATTCTGTGGAACAAAACTTAAAAATATAGTTTGAATTTATTTTTATATTTATTTCTATGAGGTAGATCACATGGATTATCAGTACTTTATTTTTAGAGTCTGGACTGCATTTTGTGAAACAATAAAAAAAAAGACTTGAAAGATAAATCTTAACCATCTTCATATTATCAAATTTCTATTTTACCAACTGAATATCTATTTTATTAACCAAACTGGGATACCAGCACAAACAAAAAATTGTATTAAGTCTGTATGATTAGTGAATTCAATAAGCAGATTACCTTTAAATAGAGAAAGGCCCAAAAAAAAAAATCCAAGAACTGATCCAATCCCTTTGTCCCTAGAAAATGAAAATGAAAGTTGTGATTAATATGTGATGCTTTTAAAAAGAAAAAAAATATATTCAAATTCCTAAACGCCACCAAAAATAAATCATCTGGGAAGGAAAAAAGTGAAATATTTTAATAACAGTATGGTCTCATTAAATGGTATATGTGATTCTGAATAAAAGACAACATCAAG
Source organism: Carlito syrichta (assembly GCF_000164805.1). Classification (NCBI taxonomy): domain Eukaryota; kingdom Metazoa; phylum Chordata; class Mammalia; order Primates; family Tarsiidae; genus Carlito; species Carlito syrichta. The sequence continues at coordinate 69,323 of NW_007258411.1, forward strand.
TGTCAAATATAAGGCTACTTTCTGATCATGAGCAACAGTCCACACAAAAAATACAAATGAGATACCCTGTGTAACACTTATCTCCATAACAGATATCTATTATTTAACAGACATTCTTTTGATAAGACATTTATTTTAAGGACTTAAAATGATGGATTATAATACTTGATGATGGAGCGTGACAGGGTAAAGGACAGAAGAAATAGGTAAGAAGTGTAAATATCACCCAAACTGATTATAAAAATGAGTTTTGTCAGTTCAGAACAGATTAACTGAAATGTTGAAATGTATACAGTTTTCTGAAGATTATTATATCTAAACTAAGCTGGTGGTTCAGCAAGCAGTGCATGATATTTTAGGCCCAGTGAAGCTCTGAAAGATCTATATTCTTCATCCTGAATAAGTTCCTCCCTTTATTGTTTTTGATCGAAACTTTTATTGAGACAATTGTTGATTCACATGCACTTATAGAAAATAACACAGAGATGCAGTGTGCACTTTAGTCAGTCCCCCTAATGGGAACATTTTGCACAATAATCAAGGAATTTTAGCACAACTGTAGCACATCAATATGGTTATGACTCACCTATCATATTCCCATTTCCTTGATTTTACTCATAATCATTTAGTTTTACATAAATTTATCATATATAGGTTCATATATCCGCTACCATCCCTTATCCATTTTACACATCTCACACACCAAAAGTCACAGTACTCGACAAAAGGCAATGAGGAGACACTTGCACAATAACCTCTTTGCCTACATTACCAACAATTTGAAAAACACAAACTACATGCATTCATTTATTTAATGCTGATTATGTGAATTAAGGACTAAGTTACATATAAAAGACAGGTTATATTATGTTCAAATTCAGCCCAAGTGTTTATATGTTCAATTTTTGCATTATTGCAAGGAAAAGTAGGGAAAAACACCATTTTTTTCAAAACTTCCTCGATTTAAAAATTTCTAATAGATAAGAGATAATGGAATTTATTTTACATAAAGCAAAAAATAAGTACTTCTCAATCCTCCAAGAAACTATAGACACAGACATAAAACAACAACAAAAAAAAAACCTAGCAATTTTAATGTCTTGCCAAGTTTGTTTCATTAAGTTTTTACCTGTATGGAATTTCAATTACATTTAGAATTGAGAATACTTTGAATTCATAAACCTGAGGCAACTATCCTATCTTAAAGAAAAACATTAAATGGGCTGGGTACAGTGGCTAATACCTGTAATCCCAGCACTTTGAGAGGCAGAGGCGAGAGGATTGCTTGAGCCCATGGGTTCAAGACCAGCCTGGGAAACCTGTCGAGACTTCATCTCTACAATAAATCAAAAAAATTAGCCAGGCATGGTGGCGTGCACTTGTGGTTCCAGCTACCTGGAAGACTGAGGCGGAAGGATCACCTGAGCCCAGCAGGTTGAGGCTGTGGTAGCCATAAGTGTGCTACTGCACTCTAGCCCGGGCAAAAGAGCGGGACTCTTGACTCAAAAAAAAGAAAAAAATTAAATGACGATTATCTTTTATCTTCTAAACAATTTTTGTAGGCCTTCTTAATTCTCTACTTTGGGAATAGAAGACAAGAGTAAATTTAATGATTTATTTATATATTTTTCTCTAAAGAAACTTTTACAGCTATTTATTTAACTACAACATCCCAGGTAGAGATTTCTATTCCTATAATATGTGTATAGCACTGCCAAAAACATATCCAATTTTGTTTATGATTATAGTTAATTTCTAATACACTGTTTTTGAAAACAAACTTCAAATCTGAAAATCAGGCAAACGTTATGAAAGTTCAAAAATAATCCCTAATTACTCATAATCTTCTAAGAACAATCTGATTATTTTCCAAGTTTCTTAATTCTAAGGTATACTGTAAACTATCCTATAGTTCTGGGAATGGAAAACTGTAATAAATACCACTAACTTATGAGTTAGGAGCATAAGTGGGAGCTACTGGAATAGTGATTTGTTCTGTTTTGTTTTATTTGAGGGCTACAGTTAGATGTAATAACTTTGGGAAAACGTCAAGCTATACTTACAAATTTTGTTCTTTTCAGTATGCTATGTTATAGACTTCAATAAAAAATTTAGGCCGAGAGCCAGACATGATGGCTCATACCTGTAATCCCAGCACTCTGGGAGGCCAAGGTGGGAGGATTGCTTGAGCCCAGGAATTCAAGCCTAGCCTAGGCAACGTAGCAAGACTTCGTCTCTACCAAAAAAAAAAAAAAAAAAATTAGCCGAGTGTGGTGGTGCATACCTAGTCCCAGCTACTCGGGAGGTTAAGATGGGAGGATCCTTTCAGCCCAGGAGGTTAAGGCTGTGATGAGTTGTGATCATGCCACTGCACCCCAGACTGGGTGACAAAGTGAGACTCTCAACTGAAAGAAAAAAAAAATTAGGCTGGGCACAGTGGTTCATGTCTATAATCCCAACACTTTGGGAAGCCAAAGCAAACTGCTTGAGCCAGAAGTTTGAAACCAGGCTGGGCAACATAGCAAGACTTTGTTTCTACAAAAAAGTAAAAGAAAAACTAGCCAGGCACAGTGGCTCTCACCTGTTGTCACAGCTATTCTAGAGGCTAAAGCAAGAGGATCACTTGAGCCCAGGAGTTCGAGGCTGCAACAAGCTATGATCACACTACTGCAGTCCAGCCTGGGTCAAAGAGCAAGACTGTCTTTTAAAATAAATAAATAATTTGCTTTATTAAAAATAATGAATATATAAAAACCAAAACTCTTTATTACTCTATACCTACTCCTTCAAATACTCAGTAAACATTATTATTGTCCAAGTCAGCATATAAGGCTGAAAATCTGGGATCATCTTTGGTTCCACTTTCCTTCACACTCCATTAACCAAACCCTTAGGAAGCCACTCTGGCTCTAGCTTCAAAAATTGTCCAATGTTCTCACTATCTTAAACCATTATCATTTCTTATCTAGACTATTCCAATAGCCTCCTGATTGGTTTCTCTGCTTTTACTCTAGTCCTGTACTGTCTATTCTCCATAGAATAACCAGAGCAGAATGATTCTTTTAAAACAACCGTATCACATCATTCCTCTGCCTAAAACGCTAATGTCTTATCATCCCATTAATTGAAATGTCTTACCACGGATCTTAAGGCTCTAAATCAGCACTGTCCAATAAAAATATGAGCCACACAAGGTTGTGGTAGCCACATTTTCACAAGTAAAAACAGGCTAATTTTAATAATATGCGTGAAGACCCAAAAAACTGGAATTATTTTTGGAGGGTAAACCCCTTATAATACAGACCCATAAGCATCAGTGTACCAGCTGGCATAGTTGCAAGAGGCTGTGTTTGCCTTCAGTGAATTTTGTTTGGAGATTCTTTCAACACATTTGCCCATTTCATGAAGGGGGATTTACGAGCAGACATGCCCACACCATGCTTTGTTCAGCAGTCCACGTTTCCTATTCACCCAATCTCACCCTGAGTGACTTTTTTTTCTGTTTCATGGGATGAAAAAAGTGTTCAAAGGGCTAAAGTGGAAGAGGTTAAACAAAAACAGCAGAAGCACTAAAAGGCATCAAAATTGGTTCAAAAACTGTATTGGGCAGTGGAAAAAGCATCTCAATAGGTGTACTGCATCAAATGGAGCGTACTTTGAAGATGACTGAAGTTTAAACATGTAAGAATACACAATTTTTTATAGATAAATTCCAGTCTTGGGGGGCCTACACCATATGTTCTATTTAACTCAGTATGTACAGGTTGACTATCCCTTATACAGGTTGAGTAAGCTTGGGATCAGAAATGTGTCCAATTTCAGATTTTCTTGAGTTTTGGAATATTTGCATATACATGAGATATTCTGGCATATGACCCAAGTCTAAACACAAAATTTGTTTATGTTTCACAGATATCTTACACACATAGCCTACAGGTAATTTTATACAATATTTTAAATGATTTTATGTTAAGAACTTATATGTGAAATTTTCCACTGTGATGCTCAAAATTTCAAATTTTGGAGCACTCTGGAGTTCAGATTTTTGGATTAGAGCTGTGCAACCTGGATGTTCAAAATATTACCATTTCAACATATAATTAGCATAGGAATGTTATTGAGATATTTTACATTCCTTTTTTGGTACAAACAGATTCAGTATATATTTTATACTTACAGAAAATCTCAATTTAGACTAGTAGCATTTCAAGTGCTCAGTAAGTACATGTGGCTCATGGCTATTGTTATTTCAATTATATGGCTCTAAATACCTTAGCTCCTGTTGACTTCTATATATTTTCCTCAACTTTCATCTTCTAGTATTTCCTAACATCTTCAAACATTTTCTTCAATTTCACTTCAGCTACATTGGTATCCTGCTATTTTTCTAACATCCAAGGCTTATTTCTCTCATCAGATCCCTTACATTTGCCATTCCCTCTATATGGAATGCTCTTAAACCATCTTCAGTTCATCCTCTTACTTAATTTAAGTCAATGCTCAAGTATCACCCTCTTGTAGAGGCCCATCCCTAGTCTACCCATCCTCCATATCTTTTTATTCTGCACCCATCCTCCATATCTTTTTATTCTGCTTTATTTTTCCCCACTATTTATTGCAAATTTTTACCTATCTCCTAGAATATAAACTCCATGACACGATAGACCTGAATTTTCAGTCTTACTTCCCTCTTACTTCTTAATGCCTTACACTTTGCTTGGCATATGGCAGGAAATCAGTATTTATTAAATGAATTAATAAATGCAGGCGGGATAAGTATATGTGAGAATGCAACATTTAATATAAAAACAAAAACCTTCAAACATTCAAAATATCTCACAATGGGAGAAAAGTTGAATAAATTATGCGATTATGGTCTAAACATGCTATTTAACACTATATAGCCAGTTAAGTTATATAACATGATCCAAGAAACCTATTGCTTAGTTAAGAGAAAAAAAAGTAAGTTGCACGTAAGTATTCAACACCATAAAATAATACCCTGTTTTCACAGTAAGAGGCCCTGAAAATTATATACCAAAACTCCCAACAATTATCTCCACAAAGGGAACTGGAACTAGGGATGAAAGTCAACAGGTCTTCAGTTTTTTTTGTTTTTGTTTTTTGTGTTGGAGTCTCATTCTGTCACCCAGACTGAGTGCAGTGGCCGCTCCCGGCCACCGCAGCCTCGACCTGCTGGGCTCTGGCGATCCTTCCGCCTCAGCCTTCCGAGTAGCTGGAACTACAGGCACGAGCTACCACACCCGGCTGATTTTTAATTTATTGTAGAGATGAGGTCTCGCCAAGTTGCCCAGGCGGGTCTCGAACCCGCGGGCTCTGGCAATCCACTCACCTCAGCCTCCCAAGGCGCGGGATTACAGGCTGAGCCACCGAACCCGGCTTAAGTCTTCAGTTTTAACTATGAGCCTTGAAATTTTGCAATAAGAGTATGTTCACTGGCTGGGTGCGGTTGCTCAAGCCTGTAATCCCAGCACTTTGGGAGGCCGAGTTACAAGGACTGCCTGAGCCCACAGGTTCAAGACCAGCCTGGGTAAAATGGTGAGACCTCATCTTTACAATAAACCAAAAAATTAGCAGGGCATGGTGGCACATGACTGTAGTTCCAGCTACTTGGAAGCTGAGGCAGATCACCTGAGCCCAGCAGATCGACGGTAGGGTGGCCGTGAGCATGCCTCTGCAATCTAGCCTGGGTAACAGAGTGAGAATCCTACTCTTAAAATATATTGGCATTGTAAGACAAAATAGAAAACACATGAAAATATTAAGTGAATGGGCTGTATGTGATTTTTATTTTAGTTTTTGCATTTGCCAGGTTTTCTACAACAGACTTATAAACTCTTCAAATAAGCACTCAACTGAAATCTTCAACTATGTATTTTTTAAGTGTCTCACTTTCATGATTACTACAGGTTGAGAATCCCAAATCTGAAAACCCAAAATCTGAAACTTTTTTGAGTGCCAACAAGATGCTAAAAGGAAATGCACATTGGAGCATTTCAGATGTTCATATTTGGGCACCTAACTGGTAACTGCAATGCAAATATTTAAAAAAATCAGAACTCTATAATACTTGTGGTTCCAAGCATTTTGGATTAGAGACACTCAACCAGTAATGAGCAATGTTTTTAACATTTAAAAATCTTAGGAAATGATTTTTTTTTACAAAATTGTGCGCCTTCCTCCCAAATGAAAACAAAGAAAAATATCTGTGAATATTCACCTAAACTCTGTTTAGTAAATAATTTTTAGGCTATTTAAGTAAATAACAAAGGTTTAAGCTCCTGAAAAAGTTCATTATTTCTATTTGTCTACCAGAAATCAGAAAGCAAAAAATTGGGGAACGTATTTTCAGCAAATATGACAATGTATTAATTTTCCTACTATAGAGCAGTGTTTGGGAATGGGGGGGGCACTAGGACAATTTTTCATTGAGTAGGACCATTCTGCTCATCGCATAACATTAAGCCTCCCTGGCCCTACTATTTAGTCAATCACTGTGACAAACAAAAAATGTCTCTCTGTCCCTTTGCTGCCTCCTTTGAGAATCACTACAACAGAGTCCATGTACCAAACAAGTAAAAACTTGAAGGCCACCTAGAGAATACAAACCGATGAGTCACAAAAAATGAAATAACAAAAATCATAAACGGCACCAGCAATTTTGTCAAGCAGCATGGCATTACAGATCAAGGACACTGAATATATGCTGGGCTCCGTGGCTCAGCCTGTAATCCCAGCACTTTGGGAGGCCAAGGTGAGTGGATTGCCTGAGCCCAGGGGTTCGAGACCAGCCCGGGCAACTTGGCGAAACCTCGTCTCTACAATAAATCAAAAATTAGCCAGGTGTGGTAGCATGCACCTGTAGTGCTGGCTACTTGTAAGGCTGAGGCAGAAGGATTACCTGAGCCCAGCAGGTCGAGGCTGAGATGAGCATGCCACTGCACTCCAGTCTGGGCGACGGAGTTTGAGTGACACTCAAACTCAAAAAAATAAAAAAAATAAAAAAATAAAAAAAGAACACTGAATATAACCATATTCATTGTATCTTTTAACGTTTTAAGTATTTCAACATATTGGAATCTCTGTAAAGGCAAGCATTCTAAATTAAAGTCTTCAGGTTTTGGGTTTTATTTTATTTATTGTAGAGATGAGGTCTCACCAGGTTGCCCAGGCTGGTCGCAAACCCCTGGCGTCAGGCAATCCTCTCCCCTCGGCCTCCCAAAGTGCTGTGATTATAGGTGTGAGCCACCGCACCCAGCCTGTTTTTTTTCCCCTAAATAACAGAGAGTAATTACAAATAACCTAAATATCTAACACAACAGTTAAGTAAATTAGTTCACACAGACTGGAAATAAGCTTTATGAATAACATGGAAAAAATATTTGTTAAATGCTAAACAAAGATACTATAATATAGATAAAAAATTTTAGGTACTAAAAATACTCATATGTAGGAATTGTCACCATAGCACTTTTTATAATAGTAAAATAAAAGACAAAAGAATTGCACAGTAATAGGAACTGTTTAAATGATACTCACATGAAATGAAATATCATCTACTCATTAGAAATCATAATCTTACAGACTAAAATTAAAGATAACATTTTTTACCTGTTGAATTGGCAAAAGTAAAAAACCACTGACCTCATACACTGCTGCTTCTGGTAAAGGGGTAAATAGATACAATTCTTTGATTGCCAATTTGACAACAAATACCAATATTACAAATTCATTAAATACCCTTTGACTCAGGAATCTCATTTCTAGGAATTTATTTTATGTATATCCTTACACATTTGCAAAATAAAGTATGTACAAGGTTATTCAGTGTACCACCATGTGGAGTAGGAAAAGCCTATAAACCTGAATGTCCACCAAGGAAGGACAGGTTATATAAATTATAACATATCTATATAATATACATAAGCTATAAAAAAACGAGGAAGTTGTTCACTTACTGTTATCTCTAACACAGGAAAAATTATTTTCTAAGAACCATAAATGTTAACTTATTTTTTTTAAAGGTACAGAAGTGTGTATGTATATTTTTACTTTCTTCCATAATTGAGAGTTTATTGGTTGTGTTGAGGACCGAAACACAATCTTTATATATTTTCAAAAGAAGCACAAAGAAAAGCATATATTTGATTGTTTAACATAGAGGCATCTGGTAGAAGAAAAGGGTAACTGAGAAAGCAGGGTAAGAGGAAGACTTTTTATTTTATAACTCCCTATGTTTTTAATTTTACATGACTTAAATATATCCTCTACTAAAACTATTATAAAAATAAATAAAACTGACAAAGAGAAATAAACAATCAAAGACTATTAATGAACAAGATAATATTCAGTGAAAAAAGCAAGATAGCCGGGTTCGGTGGCTCAGCCTGTAATCCCGCGCCTTTGGGAGGCTGAGGTGAGTGAATTGCCTGAGCCCGCGGGTTCGAGACCCGCCTGGGCAGCGAGACCTCATCTCTACAATAAATCAAAAAATCAGCCGGGCGTGGTGGCGCATGCCTGTAATTCCGGCTACTCAGAAGGCTGAGGCGGAAGGATCGCCGGACCCCAGCAGGCCGAGGCTGCGGTGGCCGGGAGCGGCCACTGCACTCCAGTCTGGATGACAGAGTGAGACTCCAACTCAAAAAAAAAAAAAAAAAGCAAGATAGTAAACAATATTGGCAATAAAACCCCAGTTTCACACATATCAGAATGCACAGAAAATGACAGGATTACACCAAAATATTAACAATTATGTTTGGGCCAAGAGTTTAAGGAACTCTGAAACTTTTTTTGAGTCGGAATCTCATTCTCGCCCAGGCTGGAGTGCAGTGACACACTCATGGCCATCTCAGCCTCAACCTGCTGGGCTCAGGTGATCCTTCTGCCTCAGTCTTACTAGTAGCTGGAATTACAGGTCTGCGCCACCACCCCCCAGTTAATTTTGTGATTTACTGTAGAGACGAGGTCTCGTCATGTTGCCCAGGCTGGTCTCAAACCTGTAAGCTCTTGCCTCCACATCCCAAAGTGCTGGGATTACAGGCATGAGCCACTGTACCCAGCTTGGGTAATTTTTAATGTATTTCTGTATTAAAGTATTTCTGTTTTCCAAACTTCATCATCAGGAATAAAATATTTTAACAGGAATACAAATAAGATAATTTTTGGCCCACTAATAGCAAAGATCTTTTAAAAGACTAATTCCCAATACATGTTCAAATGGAGCAAAACAGGAATTTATATTACTAATGACAGTATATGACTCCTCTGAAACTTAGCAAAATGTCAAATTCTTAAGTGTCTATATCTTGAAAAATTCAACTGTTGGCAATCTATTAAAAGAAACTACCTAAACTTGGAAAGCCTTCAAAAATAAACCTGACTATCCTAAGTAAAATATCATCAAAAGTAATCTATTAAATTAAAAAATGATAAAATTATGGTCTTTGGCTCAATAAAGTAACATACTATTAAAGCAATGCTTATAAAGATTAAATCTGGAAAATTCTCATAATTTGTTAAAAATAATCAAGATATGAAATAATATATGAAGTATCATTACAATCATGTAAAACACTCTCAATTTTTAGGCTCAGGCAGATTTACAAAAAACAAACAAAAAGATTGAAAGGAAAAATCATTATCATGTTTGGTTGTGAAAGTGAATAGGGTTTTGCCTATTTCTGCTTCTCTTTAATAAGCGTAACTGCTACTATAAAAAAAAAGCATTTCAAAAAAAGGAAAATGTATAGACTATTTTAAGATTATTATGTATATGTCTGTAAATGGCCACAACATGTACTTAGATTCTATCACTCAAGGATATATTTTTTGTAGAAATTGATTAAAATCAGTTTTCCTGAAATGGCAAATCAAATATACCTTAAATTCAAGAAAGATGAAAGACAGCAAATTACTATTAAAATTAACTACACAAATCCCTTGAGTATGTAAATACTCTAATATTAATAGCTAATGAAGAACAATGGTGACACAAAACATGGTGCACACGTTATGTCATTAACATTACTAAAATGCTTCTAATTACTAATCATTCCTAAAATGCTACTAATTACTAATCAGAAATAGGATGACATTTTCTATATCCTGGTATTACTAAAAAATATCTAAAATCAGACACAATAAGACAAACATCTGGCCAATTTTTCATTTTTTTTCAAGTAGAAGAGAAAATAATTGTGAGATACTAAAAGTACAACTCAGGGAAAAATTAAAGCTATGCAATTTTCCATAAAATAATTCATGAATTGTCTAAAAATACTAGAATATAATCAAAGCTTTCAGAGTAATAGTCTGTGGGTGATTTGTGTGCTGCAAATTTATTCTGAACGAGTTGCTGCTTTATCTACAAAATCCAGATTTGAATGTTTCTTGGGGGGAAAAAAAAAATCACCACACCTGGCACTGTGCCTCATTTCTGTACAGCAATCAGCAAAGTCTGCTCCCAATAGATGACATACATATGTCCTAGTTTGACCTAGTTCTTATTATTGCCTATTAGCTGTTGCCATTTATTATCTAACTGACCTCATCTGCATGACCTCTTCAAAAACTTGAGTACGTAATACTGAATTTACTCTATTTCCATAATGAAAATAAATTAATAAGATAAGCAATAAAGACAACCAATTATCTAACTGAAAAATTTGATCATACAAAAATGCACAAAATCCTAAAACTTAGCTATAGCTTTTAATAATATCAGTTTCTTAATTTTTTCTATCCACATGATTTCAATCTGTATTTAATGTTTATCAACAATAGTCACTTTGCATCTCAATAATAAAGTCATAAAAATTTAAGATATCACAAAATGGGCCTCCTGGTGCTTAGAAGCTGTGTTCTTACACCCTACAGAAAAACGAGGCAGAGTAATCTACCCTATTTACACCTCAGCACGGCCCTGTGCCTGATCTGTATTTTGAATGGGGAAACATGGAAAATATGTATATATTTGTGATATATATAACACAAATTGCTAAGATTTATAAACTTCTGCAACAAATATATTTCATTAAAAAATCAGTAAGAAGTAATCAGTTTATGTGTAAAAAGTTTAATCTTGTAGTTTTATACATAAAACAATTTCCATATTCACCTAAAATAATAAGACTAACAAATGCCATGAAAAAGAAGACAAGGATAGATACAGGCAACTAATTTTTAAGATATATGGTAAAGAACATAATATTTGGAATTAGGCAATAAGTAAAGCAGTGACTTCATTGTATTCAAAAAGTTATTTGGAGCTTTCACACAGTATGAGAAAGTCATCATAGTACTGAGTCTCCAGTCTTGAAAAAGTACACAGTAGCTTTATTTATTTATTTGAGTTGGAGTCACTCTTGTTGCCCAGGCTGGAGAGCAGTGGCACACTCACAGCCACTCCAGCGTCAACCTGCTGGGCACCAGCGATCCTTCCACCTCAGCCTTCCAATCAGCTGGAACTACAGGCGCATGCTACTACGCCCAGCTAATTTTTTTTTTTTCTTTTGAGTTGGAGCCTCACTCTCTTGCCCAGGCTGGAGTGCAGTGGCACTTGACTTGCTGGACTTAGGTGATCCTTCCGCTTCAGTCTTCCAAGTAGCTGGAACCACAGGCGTGTGCCACCACAACCAGCTAATTTTTTTTTTTTAATTGTAGAGACAAGGTCTCGCCATGTTGCCCAGGCTGGTCTCAAACCCATGGGCTCAGGCAATCCTCTTGCCTCAGCCTCCTAAAGCGCTGGAATTACAGGTGTGAGCCACCGTACCCTGCTTCTAAGTTCTAACAGTAATAAATTTACCCCCACTCTTTTCAGAGATATACACTGCTCTAGCCTCATTATTTAATCCAGTAATTCCTATATAAAAATGTAAAGACTTTTGGAGTTTGACAGAATCTTGAGAGATAATTTGGCCCAATCTTCTGATTCTACAGATCAAGAAAAAAAGAACTAGAGAGCTGACATGACTGGCTCAAGGTCACAAGTGGAAAAAAGCAAGAGTTTAGTATTCTCTACACTCCACTGTAAACCTAGTTCACTCACAAAAATTCCAGATAATGGCTTATTTAATTATACTTTCCACCATATGACCATAATGCAATGGTTTAACTATGAATAAACCTTAAACTACAGTATACACATAATTATTATATTACATGCAGCTTAATATATAAACAAATGCACTCCATTCGCTTAAAAACATAAGTTAAGAGATCATTCATGTTTTTAACAATAATCACTTTAAAATCAAAGGCTATGTTTACATTTATAATAAGTATTATATAGTTAAATTTCAAGAAGAGGTCTGTGATCATTTTAAGCTGCTACTCTAAAACAAAGTGCAAAAGTTTTCCCATTTGGCAGTAAAAGTACAGCAGTTTTTTCTAAATATCTATAATATTGCCTATAGTAAATTTTAAAAAGCAAGTTTTGTCCTCCAGATAAAAATACAGCTAATGCTTATGGCAAATATGCATAAAACCAGGGTAAAATCATTGACATTTATGCAACATGGAAATTGAATACAAAAAGATGCAATACAATGCAGCAGAAAGATTTGGAACACTCATCACTTGAATTAGCTGTGGATTCCTACTACATATAATAAGTCCTCTTAGTATATTAGGATACTAAAAATGGGCAAGCTATAATTTGCTTGAAATTTCCTATTTGTAAAATAATAAATGAGAAAAATGGCAACATGTATTTCCTAAAAGGAGCAACTATTTAAATTAAATAGAATTAATCGCAGTTGGTGTCATAACTAATAGAACTAGTTCATCTTTCTATTATGAATGACTTCCATGTTCCCTTTGCAAAGAATGGGATGCTGCCTGACATAAGATATAACTTAAGGCAAAATATCAAAAAGACAAAGACATAATGTGGAAGCCACTAATACTGCAAGACCATGATAACAAGCACTATCGTACATTGACCATACGTGTTTTAAAACCACCAAAAAATAAAAGCCTTTAAGAAATCAAAAGAAATGTAACGAACACTCAACTTCACTCAGAGGAGTACCATTGAGTTGTCATCGAAAGCCAATTTTATACACAATCTTAACAAACCTGAGTATTTATTTTTCAAGCCCACTATTGGTGACAACTAGAAATCAAAATAATATCTTTTGCAGATGAAGAAACTGAAGTTCTGAAAGATGACTGGGCCACAAAATCCATGTTCCAACTTTAAAAGAATCGGTGTCCTAACTTAGTAAGTTTGCGTACTTACACACTTCTAACAGCAGAGGAAGACAACACTGACAACTGTTTACAGAGAAGACAAATTGCCTTAAGAGAAAAACACAATTCAAATGCACGGGAATCCTACTAACAGGCAAGACCCTACAGGATCTCAGGGCATCAATAATCCTGAAACACAGAGAAATCTTGAAACAATGAACAGTAAACTCTGGTTTAAGACAGAGATGTATGTAATTTGTACAGAAGCAATCCCACCCCAAATGGTTACCATAAAAAAGGGGGAGGATCCTAGTTCGGGTAAATTTTCAGGCATTTAAACAACATTAGAGAAGCAGTCATTCTAGATAGCTTTATCTTTTCTGGATTTTATGGTACGATTTCAAACCAAAAAATGTTCACTCCCCCCCCCCATCGTTGTTGTGAACCAACATTTACTGGCCATCTTCCGTCACCAAATGAGAAAACATTCAGACATAAACATATATATATATCCCCCTTTCTTGTTTTAACTATTGAAAGTTAATGCCGGATCCCCAAATCTCTAAAACATATAACTGTTCTCTGGGAATATTTGTGATCACTATTGCAAAATTTTGGTAATGCATAGAAAGTACAACAGTGAGAAGATATTAAAATCACTACACAAAATGGTGCTTTTGTAACATTTCCAAAAGGACCGGACAATCTTCTCGCTGGCAGACCTAGGCTCCTTAAAAGCCTAAAGATGAGCCAAATTAGCACACTTCCCCTTTAGGCATATGTAGCTATGAATCCATCACCTTCCTCTAAGAGAGTAATTATCTCCTCTTAAAAGGCCTGCGTGGCTCATAGCTCCTCGGAAACGTTGGAGAACTTCGCGAGAGCTCAAGTATGACCCTGGACTTGAGTTATAGGAGAATGCTTAGCAAAGTGGCCTGTGCCGCTTAACTATGCACGACAGCCGCTGCCCTGTGAGAGGAAAAGGTCGGAGGAGGAAAGCTAGTCTTCAATTTTAATCCCTGCAATTCGGGCTCTTCGCCTGTCAGTCTTCGACCCCAACCTGACAGGACGTCAGGTTGCGCCTCCCCCTTCCCCACCAACCCTCCCACCTACCCTACAGTAGTGTTCAGTCTCACGATTTTGATGCATTAAAAGCCAACTGGGCTCCCTGGAGTTCAGGCCGCCACCGCTGCCGCCATATTACAGCTTGTGCGGCAAAATGCGTCAGGGAGGGAGGTGTGCGCCCGAGTTGGGAGGGCGGGGGCTGACGGAGAGAGAGCCGTTCCCCGGCCCGGGAGGCTCGGCTGGAAGCCTCCTCCGGCTCCAACAGCTGCAAAGTCAGTGCTGCGGTCCTGGGGACCCCCCTCAGGCCCGAAGCATTCCGAGTAGCTCGAGGGGAAGAGGGTTAACCCGGCCCGGCCAGCAGCGTCGGCTCCGCCCCTTTCCTCGGGCCCTTCCCGCTCTCGTACCCTGGGACTGCTGCAGAACGACGCCGCTAAAACAACACGAGCCTCGAGCCACTTACCTGCACCGGTAGAGTTTCCTCTTCCCTGGGTCCGGTCCTTCACAGCGCTTCAAATCTACCGCCGCCAGAAAAGGCGCTAAAGCCCGCTAACCGTCTCCCTCCCCCACAGCCCAGTCCCGGCGTGGAGGGAAAGCGTCGCGCCGGAAGTGAGTCACGGGTTGGTTGACGGCATCTCCTGGCGTTCCTTTGCTTACGTCACCACGTCCTCTCAGGATTTTTCAGGATTTTGGTGCCTTTTAATACCTAGTTTATAGGCAACTTGATGTTTTGTATGTGAGTTGACTGGGAACATGTGTAGCCGTCAAAATGTCATGTCGGTCGTGAAATAAAGTGCTGCATTTAAGAAACATTTATTGATTCCCTGCCATATTATTAGAAAGGAATTCCTACCTTCATGGAGCTTCCAGTTTAACTAGCTTCCAGTTGACACTAGGTTAGCCGTTCTAAAACGCAGCTGCTACTTGAGGAACGAGGAGGAAATTACAAAGGGCATTAACGTTTTGTTTTGTTTTGCTTTGCTTTCCGAGGTGACGTCTTGCTCTGCCGCCCGGGCTGGGGTGCAGAGGCGCGAATACAACTCACTGCAGCCTCCAACTCCTGAACCCAAGCGATCTTCCTGCCTCAAACTCCCGAGTAGCCAGGATCATGCCACCACACTCGGTTAATTTTTTTTTAAAAGATATTGGTAGAGATGTCTCACTATGTTGCCCAGGCTGATCTCAAACTCCTAGCCTTAAGTGATCCTCTTACCTAGGCCTTCCAAACCCCGAAATTACAGACATGAAATACCACACCTGACCATAGCTATGACGTTCTTGGTTATTATTTTATAGATTAAAACATTGAAACTCAGAAAAGATAAGTGCCTTCCCTTCAAACACATTGTTTATAAATACCAAAGCAAGTCTTTTGATTCCAAGTTCAGTGACTTATAGGGAAAATAAGCCATAAGGGGAAAAATGTAAGGGGGAATGTTCCCGAGTTATATTAGAAATACATAACCACTGCTACTTGGGCAGGGGTTGGGGAGTAGGCAACAATTCTTGTAGGAATATGATGTGTGTTTCAAAGGAACTAGCTACATGACTCATTGTTCCTATCATTTTTTTAAAAATGTAAGTTACGAGCATTTAAAAGTTTCACTCATTTATGTCAGGTAAATTATCAACAATAGTTGAGTATGTTGTACATGTAAGGGGCTTGACCAATTTTACATAGCAGTAAAACTGAGAAAACATTTCTGCCACTGGATCCCTCCCCCACCTCTCTCATTTTAGGCCTTTGCCCTTATAGCAGGAGTGAAGCGGCATACATGTCTTCAGACCAGCTAGAGGTTATATGGATTTATGCATTGCAGTGGGGGGCAATTCTGCAATACCTTGAAAGATCTGACTTACATTAATGACTATTGAGAAATGAAAGAAGTTCAGCGCCAGTAATGACTCTACACCCGCCAGGACCAAGAGATTTATTAAAGCGGCTGTTACAGAGGGGATCTGAAACGGGAAAAAAGAAAAAGAGAGAGAGTAAGAGAGAGAGAGGAAGTGGGAGAGAGGCGGGGAGAGAGCTGCAGAGAGGGAGAGAGCGACAGAGAGAGAGAGAGAGAGAGAAAGAGATACCGAGAGAGAAAGAGAAACCGAAAGAGAGCGCATTGTGGGAAGAGGGCTGTATTTATCAGCCTGACAGGGGCCGGAAGGGGCCGTGCTATGCTCCTATTGGAGGAGCTGCCTGGGAGCAGGGTGGGGCCAACGCCGTGTTATAGTCCTATTGGACGCATAACAAAGCTGGCTACGGGTTGGAGGCTTGCAGGTATGAAATTCGCGGGGGAAGGTTTGAAATTCACGCGCAGTGGAGAGATTTGAAATTCGCGCGCGCGGGGATTGTGCCCACAGAAGCCAGGACCTAGGGCCTTTGTTGTCTGGTGTGTTGGCGCCATTTTGGGAGCCGCCCCTCTGGTCACTTCCTGCACCCTTCAAGAAAGGTCTTTTTTTTTTTTAGATTAGAAGAATATAGTTTATTTAGAAAGTAAATTAGAAGATGGACTCGGTGGCTCAACCTGTAATCCCGCGCCTTTGGGAGGCTGAGGTGAGTGGATTGC
>NW_007258411.1:86376-104704 GCF_000164805.1 Carlito syrichta
AACAAAAAAAAAAAAAAAAAAAAAGAAAGTAAATTAGGGAAAGAAGAGAGAGAATATTCACCTCCCAAGGTGGGGGAAGGGGCCAAAGCCTAGGAAAACATGGCCAAACCATAGCTTAGCAAGGCAATGGTGAGTGAAGAGAGAGAAAGAGCGATTCACTTCCCCAAGGTAGGGGAGGGGGTCAAAGCCAAGAAACATGATGGCCATAGCTCAAAGAGACACATGGATACACCAGAGTTTAACAAAGTAAGGGCAAATGGAGACAGAGAGAGAGAGAGAGATTGACTGATTCACCTCTCCAAGGTAGGAGAGGAGGCCAAAGCTTAAGAAATATGGTGGTGGGCATAACTCAGAGAGCACATGGCCACACAATGACCTTTTTTTTTGAGTAGAAATCTCACTCTTTTGCCCAGGCTGGAGTACAGTGGCAAGATCGAGATTCAAGCCAGGCACAGTGGCTCATGCCTGTAATCCTAGTACTTTGGAAGGCTAAGGCAAGAAGATTGCCTGAGTCCAGGGGTTTGAGACCAGTGTGGGCAACTTGGCGAGACCTCATCTCTACAATAAATTAAAAAATTAGCTGGGCTTGGTGGTGTGTGCCTG
This sequence comes from Carlito syrichta, assembly GCF_000164805.1. Lineage (NCBI taxonomy): Eukaryota > Metazoa > Chordata > Mammalia > Primates > Tarsiidae > Carlito > Carlito syrichta. The sequence continues at coordinate 86,980 of NW_007258411.1, forward strand.
TGGTTCCAGCTACTTGGAAGGTTGAGGCTGAAGGATCACCTGAGCCTAGCCGGTCAAGACTGCAGTGGTTGTGAGTGTGCCACTGCACTCCAACCTGGGAGACAGAATGAGACTCCTACTCAAAAAAAAAAAAAAATCACAATTCACCACAGTCTCGATCTTCTGGGCTCAGGCAATCCTTCCACCTCAGATTCCCAGGTAGCTGGGACTACAGGAGCAGGCAATCACGTCCAGCTAATTTTTTGATTTTTTTGTAGAGACAAAGTCTCACTATGTTGCCCAGGCTAGTCTTGGATTACTGGGTCAAGCAATCCTCTAGCCTTGGCCTCCCAAAGTGCTGGGATTACATGTGTGAGCCACTGCACCCAGCCAGAATATATTTTTATTGAGCTATGATGTAGAAATTTGTTTCTTAGGATTCTACTTACTGGTAGAGATAATGTGAAAATAGCATTGCTGTGGTATTGGTATATTCTTCCTCTTTCTCACCATTCAGATATATTTTTTGAGGATATGTTATATATCATTATACCCTAATTATCATTTTGGGGTATAAAAAGGTAATATCACTTATCTTGCTCCGGGGTGTACCATCTTCCTGGAGAAACAGACTTCTATATAAATTGAAGAATTATTTATTGGTAAAATATTAATAAGTACTTATTATAGTATACATCATAAATGGTCAGATTTTAGTAGACTCTTGAAAACTTTTTTTAAATTTTAATTTTAAAGATGTGGGGTACGATTCAGTATTAGGGATGCAAGTGGTTATCGCACAGGTAAAGTTTGAGCCTCCCTTTGGTCCCACTTTGCCTGGTTTGAAAGCAGGTGCTCTTATTGATGTTGTGTTACCGCCCCCAATCCTTTCTTATAGTATTATGGTAAATGTTCAGGGTCTGCTTATGAGTGAGAACATGTGGCAGTCTGTTCTTTGTGTGATAGATCACTAAGTATGAGAGACTCTAAATCCATCCAAATTGCTGCACAGTCCATATATTTGTCCTTTATGATCGTGTCATTGAAAGAAGTTTTTTTTTTGCTTTTTTTTTTTTGAGTTGGAGTCTCACTCCGTCGCCCAGGCTGGAGTGCAGTGGCATGCTCCCAGCCACTGCAGCCTCGACTTGCTGGGCTCCAGCCATCCTTCCGCCTCAGTCTTCTAAGTAGCCAGAACTACAGGCACATGGGTGGGTCTCGAACCCGCGGGTTCAGGCAATCCACTCGCCTCCGCCTCCCAAAGTGCTGGGATTATGGGCTGAGCCACCGAGTCTGACCTGAAAGAAGTTTTAAAACAGCATTACCAACATCAACTTAAGGACTTACTCTTTTCTTAGGGAGAATGGTCATTTCTGTTTTGTTTTGAAATTGTCAACTTTTTTAGTGTTAAAGTATTATTTTATGAAATGATAATTGTGAAATGTGGTAATTGTTTTCTTTCTCTAGATACCCTAAATGGACAAAGGAAAAACTGATATGCCATGTTGGGTCCCAGATGCCTTGAAATTTTACTGGTCTGTGAAATTGATTTGACATGGATTTATTGTTCCAAAAAGGAAATCTTTTGCAAGTAAAAGGAAATATTGTAATCTCAACAAGACTGTGGTTTTAAAGGGCTTATTTCTGTCTTACATAGTAGACCTCAGGTGAATTGGCCAGCTAGGAGGGCAGCTCTACATTTATAGTTATTCAGGAACTTGAGTTTCTCCCATCAGGCTGTTCCAACATATCCCAGGGTCTTGTCATTACAAGATCAGAGTATGTAGCTTTGGGTTTCAACTGGTAGGAAGAAGAAAGAAGAGGCAATGTCTTAAGGCCTAAACCAGGAAGTACACATGCCACTGAGGTTCTAATTCTGTCACTGAGAACAAAATCACAGGCCAGACCCTGCCCAGAAAGAAGCCAAAAGGTATTTTAGTAAAAAATTAAAAGTCTGGGCCACATATTACATTAAAATATACTTATTTGCATAATTCGTTCATGTAACTATTCTACACTGTGAATGGATATAAGTTTTGCTGTGATATTGCAGTGTTTTGAATTTTTTTTTTTTTTGAATTGGAGTCCCACTCTGTTGCCCAGGCTGGAGTGCAGTGGCACGCTCACGGCCACCACAGCCTAACCTGCTGGACTCAGGCAATCCTTGCTCCTCAGCCTTCCAAGTAGCTAGAACTACAGGCAGACACCACCATCCCCAGGTAATTTTTTGATTTACTGTAGAAAGGAGGCCTCACCAAGTTGCTTGGGCTGGTCTCAAACCCATGGAATTAGGCAATCCTCTCACCTCAGCCTCCCAAAGTGCTGGGATTATAGGCGTGAGCCACTGTGCCAGGCCTCTGGATATATTTTTAGATTCCAGCACTCTTAGGTGAGCTGTCACTTAAGGTCACTCTTAATAGCAGATTATAAAAATGTTACAGTCATCAAAAAAGAGATTCTTTTTTAAGATAAGATTTAAAAAAAATTTTTTTTTTTAGTCAAAGTCTTACTCTGTCGCCCAGGCTGGAGTACAGTGGCACACTCACAGCTACTGCAGCATCCACCTGCTGGGCTTAGGTGATCCCTCCACCTCAGCCTACCAAATAGCTGGAACTACAGGCGTGCCATCACACCCAGCTAATTTTTTTATATATTGTAGAAAGGAATTCTCACCATGTTGCCCAGGCTGGTCTCGAACCCCTGGGCTCAGGCAATCCTCTTACCTCTGTCTCCCAAAGTGCTGGGATTACAGGCATGAGCCACCATGCTCAGTTAAGATTTTAAATTAAAATTTAACATATATTTTTAAATAATAAGTATAGCTCAATACATTTTTACAAAGTGAACACTTGACTAGGTGTAACATCTACTAGATTAAGATATAGATTGGGAGCAATATCAATATCCTAAGGCAGGGAGTGGTGGCTCATGCCTATGGTCCCAGCACTTTCGAAAGCTGAGGTGGGAGAATTGCCTGAGCTCATGGGTTCGAGAGCAGCCTGGACAACTTGGGGAGACCTCATCTCTACAACAAATCAAAAAATTAGCTGGGCATGCTGTATTTTTTGAGTTGGAGTCTTACTCCGTCGCCCAGACTGGAGTGCGGTGGCACGCTCCCAGCCACTGCAGCCTCGACCTCTTGGGCTTCAGCGATCCTTCTGCCTCAGCCTTCCAAATAGCCAGAGCTACAGGCACAGACTATCATGCCCGGCTAATTTTTTATTTATTGTAGAGACGAGGTCTTGCCAAGTTTCCCGCGTGAGTCTCGAACCCACAGGCTCAGGCAATCCACTCACCTCAGCCTCCCAAAGTATTGGAATTACAGGCTGAGCCATTGAGCCCAGCCTGTACTCTTGCTATTTCCAGGTGTTTGCTTGCTTGTTTGTTTGTTATTTGTTTGTCACATGTCAAACAGCCTAATTGTATTCAAAAGGTAACTGTTTTATTTTTATCTTCTTAGAATAGCTCAGTGTTGTGATTTTTTATTTAATTTTTTTCTTGTTATAAAAGAAGACTCTTAAGATAGTTTGCTTATCTTAATATGGGAAGTATTCATCTGGCTGCATGTCAAAGTTTTCTTTTTGTTTGTTTGACTTTTTTATTTCAATAGCTTTGGGGGTACAAATAGTTTTTGTTCTGGGCTTTAAGTGTACCCACCACCCCCACCTGTACACACTGTACACAATAGGTGATTTTTTTTTTGTCCCTTCATCCCTTCTTCCCTCCCCCTTCTGAGTCTCTGTTTCCAGGTTTTACCTCTTGTATATAAAGTGTCTATAAATGTTCTTATACTTAGTGTTTTAGAGCACATATATTTTGCAAGTATTCTGGAAATATACCTAGGAATGGAAGTGCTAAATCTTAGGGTATGGTTCAACTTTGGTAGATAACTGCCAAAGGGTCTTCTAAAGTGGTTACACCAATTTGTACTTATTATGGTGATAGTGTTTGAGAGAGCGTTTACTTACAAATAATAGAAATCTAACTTGAACCATCTTAGGTAAAAAGGGGGATGTATTAATTCATGAGGCAAAACTGATGGACAGTGTGGTGGCTTTAAAATATGTTCACATAACTGGGCATGGTGGTGCATGCTTGTAGTCCCACCTTATCAGGAGGCTGAGGTGGGAGGATTGTTTGAGGCCAGAAGTACGAGGCTGTAGTGTACTATGATCATTTCTGTGAATAGCCACTGCACTCCAGCCTGGGTATCATAACGAGGCTCCTCTCCTCTCCTCTTCTCTTCTCCTCTCCTTCCTCTCCTCTTCTCTCTTCTCTCTCTCTCTACACACACACACACACACACACACACACACACACACATTATCTGATATTACTTACTGCTATTGAATAGAACAAGGCAGAAGTGACAGTGTGTGATTTCAGAGAGTAGATCATAAGAGGCCCTTTGACTTCCTCATTGCTTCATTTCTTCATTGCTCCATCCCTTGGATTACTCTCTCTGGGGGAAAGGTAGCTTTCCTGTCATGAGAACACTTAGATTCTGGAGAGGTCCATGTGACAAGAAACAGGCTTCCTGGAAAATCCAGAGAAAAAATGAGGACTCCTACCAATAGCAAATGAGTGAGCCTTGAAAGCAGATCCTCCAACCCTGGTCAAGATTTCAAATAACTGGAGTCCCTGTGGACAACTGACTGTAATCAGATGAGCCAGAATCACTCATCTAAGCTACTTCTTAATTTCTGACCCACAGAAACTACGGGATAATAAATATTGTTTTAAGCCACTAAGTTTTAGTATGATTTGTTACACAGCAATGGATAACACTGAGAAGAGTAGACTGAATAGCACAGAACCTCTCTCTTCTACTTATCTTTATATATTGGCTTTATATTCCAGACTGATTTCTCCAAGAGGTGACATCACATCTCTTTTTTGTCTTGCTTTGGTTAGGGATGATGTCCTGCTATGTTGCTAAAGCTGGCCTTGAACTCCTAGGGTCAGGTGATTCTCTCACCTCACCTTCCAGAGTAGCTGGAACTACAGCTACAGGTGCATGCCATTTTGTCAAGTGATGGCTTCACACATTAAGGACCTGCATTTCTGCCAGCCTCAGTCATAAAATGCCAGAGAAGCTTCTTATTTGCATAGCAGTGACAACCCCAACATTTGTGCTCCCACTTACATAGAAAGGGGTGTCACTGGAGAATTTGTCCTGCTAAGAGCTACGTTTTCTAACTGTCCCCTTGTATTTAGATAAGGATTTGTGAATGCTTTTTATCAGTGGAAAGTAAGCAGAAATACTGTGCATTACACCCAGGCAAAAATGTTTATGAAGTGCCATGACTTTTCCATGCTCTGTCTTCCTGCTTTTGTCAGCTGGAGCCAGAGTATTTTAAGACAAGAATTATGGAAGAGGTGTACTTCCCGGAATCTCTGTGTGCGGAAAAGTCCTCCATTGACTAGGGATACTCACATTGGAATGTGATGTGACAGAGAAATAAAATTCTATGAAATAAATTACTGATGTTTGGTCTTATTTATTTGTTATTTATTTATTTATTTATTTATTTTTAACTCAAGTCTCGCTCCATCACCCAGGCTGGAGTGCAGACTGGAGTGCACGCTCATGGTCCCCCCAGTGTTGACCTGCTGGGCTCAGATGATTCTTCTGCCTCAGTCTTCCAAGTAGCCAGAACTACAGGCATGCTACCATGCCCACCTAATTTTTTAATTTATTGTAGAGATGAGGTCTTGCCAAGTTGTCCAGGCTATTCATGAATCATGGGCTCAGGCAATCCACTCACCTCTGCCTCCCAAAGGCTGGGATTACAGACTTGAGGCACTGTGCCCAGCTGGCCTTATTTATTATAGCAGATAACATCTACCCATCTAATAGGCCATGGGCCTGAAGTGATAGATTTGGCTTAGTCTGGATAATTTCAGACCCTGTAGAATGAGGAATGGGATCTGATACAAAAGAAGGGAGTTGTGTGGGCTGGACTTCTACAATTATCCTTCACTTCATCTTTACCTTTACTTTACTTTAGAATAATAACATGGGCGCTTCATGGCGTGCAGGCGCAGGATGCCCCACAGAATGGGAAGCTTAAGCAGGGTCGCTCCTGGTGAGCCCTTGGATGGGAGACCTGCCGCACATAGAATAATAACATTTGTTATAACCATGGATCAACAACAAACTATTATTTACTCTAATTGTCTACTGTGTCACCAATAATATGTTTAACTTTTAAAAAATTGTTTTCACATATATTTCACAGTAATATGAGCTACTATAAAAATTTGAATATTTCAGTTAAAAATTTTTAAAGTTTAAAATTTAATAATTGCCCGTAGACTCTTCCAATCCCATTCTCTTGAAGTATCCAATGATACTCTTCTATTCCTATACATACTAACATTAAAAACTTTTATCTTAGCCGGCTTTAAGTTTAGCTGATGGCTCACGTCTGTAATCCCAGCACTTTGGGAAGCAGAGGCAAGAGGATTGCCTGAGCTCATGGGTGCAAGACCAGACTGGACAACATGGCAAGACCTCATCTCTTTACGATAAAATAAAAAATTAGCTAGGCGTAGTGGCACACGCCTGTGGTTCCAGCTACTTGGGCGGCTGAGGCAGAAGGATCACCTGAGTCCAGCAGGTCGAGGCTGCAGTGACCGTGAGCATGCCACTGCACTACACCTGGGTGACAGAGTGAGACTCTGACTCAAAAAACAAAACAAAACAAAAAACCCTTTTATTTTGACCAGGCATGATAGCTCATACCTGTAATTCCAATGCTTTAGGAAGACAAGACAGGAGGATCACTTGAAGCCAAGAGATCAAGACTAGCCTGAACAACATAGTAAGATGTCAACTTTACAAAAAATAAAATTAACCAGACATGATAGTGTGCACCTGTAGTTCTTGCTACTCAGGAGGCTGAGGTGGGAGGGTTGCTTGAGCCCAGGAGTTAGAGGCTGCAGTGAACTATGACTGCACTCCAGACTGAACAACAGAGCAAGACCTCATCTCTAAAATAAACAAATAAAAATCCTCCTTATTTAATATCCCTCCCTGTCTCCCTCCTGCCCTTCCTCTCTTTGACAAAAAAATGATATCACATCACATATATACATATATTATTCTGAAATTTGCTTTTGTTTGCATGCAAATATATATATATATTTGAGTTGGAGTCTCACTCTGTCACCCAGGTTGGAGTGCAGTGGTGTACTCACAGCTACCCCAGTGTCGACCTGCTGGGCTCTGGCAATCCTTCTGCATCAGCCTTCCAAGTAGCCAGAACTACAGGTATGTGCTACCACACCAGCTAATTTTTTTTTTTAATTGCAGATATGCGTTCTTGCCAAGTTGTCTGGGCTGGTCTCAAACCCGCAGGTTCAGACAATCCACTAGCCATGGCCTCCCAAAGTGCTGGGATTACAGGCTGAGCCACTGAGCCCAGCCTTGTTTGCATGCAAATATATTATGGACATCTTTTTTGATATCTATATACCAATCATAGTGTGAATATACCATAATTTATCCAACCAGTCTCCTATTGGACATTTTAGTTGTTTCAAGTTTTGGTTCATACAAAGACATTACAATAAACATCCTTTTACATATATCCTTATATATTGATGCTTATAAATCTTCAGAAAAGATAGCCAGAAGTGAGACTATTGGGTCACATACACTTTTTACACATTGTGACAGATTAGTATCCTGAAAAGTTGTATCACTACAAGTTTGTATGAGAGTGGCTGTTTCCCCCCATGGGTATTGTTTTCAATCTTTCTAATTTTTGCCAATTTAGTGGGTGAGCAAATAGAATCATCTTATTTAGCAATTTTCCCATTACCAGTCAGGTTGATCATTTTTTACTGAAATATTTTTCTTATTTTAAAAAACTGTAGTGAAATATAGATAACATAAAATGTACCATCCTAACCATTTTAAGTGCACAGTCTTCAGTAGTGTTAAGTACATTTACAATGTTGTACAACCAATATCCAGAACATCTTGCCAAATTGTAAAGTTTTGTATCTTTCACCAGGCCTGGCTAATTTTTTAAATTTATATTTTTTGTAGAGATGGAGTCTTACTATGTGCCCAGGCTGGCCTTCCCAGATGTATGATTTGCACATATCTTCTCTCAATCTGTAGGTTGCCTTTTCACTGATAGTCTTCTTTAATGCACAAAAGTTTTTAACTTGGATGAAGTCCAGTGTATCCATTTTTTTCTCTTATTTTTGTGCTCTTGGTGTTATATTTAACAAACACGCTTTAAAAAATACTGACAAAACTACTCTGAGAGAAAAAAGAATTTGAGTTAATTTGTGAGGGGGGAAAAGCAGTCTCTAATGTTGAGAAACTGATCTGATGCTCATAGCTATGCCTCAACATTATTTCAAACTAAGCTGACACAGCAAAATTATATTGTCCTTCTGTTGGACATAAGCAATCTCATAGAACATCAAGCTGAGACAAAATCACTGTGCAACACAAAACACCAAACATTCCCTCATGCTAAATGAGTAAATGCAGCTTCTTTACTAACTATAGCTTTATCTCTGCTTCAATTGGCCTTCCTTATAGTTAAGATTTATTAAGATGCCCAATCGGCTGGGCACAGTGGCTCAAGCCTGTAATCCCAGCACTTTGGGAGGCCAAGGCAAGAGGATTGCCTGAGCCCAGGGATTCGTGACCAGCCTGGGCAACTTGGTGAGACTTTGTCTCTACAATATATCAAAAAATTAGCCAGGCATGGTAGCACACACTTGTCATTCTGGCTACTTGGAAGGCCGAGGCAGAAGGATCACCTGAGCCCATCAGGTGGCTGGGGTGGCCATGAGTGTGCTTTTGCACTCCAGCCTGGAAAACATAGTGTGACTCTGACTTTAAAAAAAAAAAAAGATGCCCAATCATAGAATTGCCTTGCTTCCTGACAATGCCCAAGACAGAGCAAGCCTCTTCTTCCTTAATCCTGTCCCAAATTACACAGCCAAAGCACAGGCTTTTTTTTTTAAAACACTCTTTTACTAGCCACTCCATGGTTCCCTACCTTGTGCATTCTCTCTTGCTGCAACAAATAGTAAAACTAACTTATTCAACAGAAGGTTCCTGTTGATCTTTGACAGAAGGACTTGGGTCAAAGTGAAATTAAGAGCCACTTTTTATTAACTATTTGTTTTCTCCTTGTGAAAGATGCATCTTAATGGTGTAGAGGATTTAAATCATAAACTAAAATATAATTTTATGGCTGTGGGTTTAAATTATTACCTTAGTTTTATTCTAAGCTGTGATTTGTAATCAGATATGTATGTTATAAATGCCCTAGAGTGCCGGTAAAGAGAAAAATCGCTAACCATGACTAAACCTTATCTCACATAAAGATTGCACAGGAAGGCAAGCTGCTGGCATTTGCTCCTACGGCCATTCTCCTTATAATTCCACAGACAGGCAATAAATAGTGAAAAATAAATACATAAATAGTGAAAAATTGTCCTGGAACTATCAGTTAGGCTTCAGTGTTTCCAGAAGCTGGTCTGGCAGAAGCTTGCCTTGGTGTTCCAGAAACTTGACCTTGGTGTTCAATATAACAATTACACAGAAAACCACCAGACAAGGCCACTGTCTCAGCTTGGCCTGCTATAACAAAATACCACAAAGTGAAATACGATGTACAAAATGCCATCTCTGTGGTTCAGAGATCTAAAATGGAGTCAGAAAGCTATTCTAAGGCGGGGTGCAGTGGCTCATGTCTGTAATCCTAGCACTCTGAGAGGTGGAGGCAAGAGGATTACCTGAGCCCAGGTGTTCCAGACCAGCCTAGGCAACTTGGCGAGACCTAGTCTCTACATTAGATTTTAAAAAAAAATTAGCTGGACATGATGGCACTGTAGTTCCAGCTATTTGGAAGTTTGAGCAGGATTATCACCTGAGCCTAGCAGGCTGAGGCTGCAGTAGCTATGCGTGAGCCACTGCACTCCAATATGAGCGACAGAGTGAAACTGACTAAAAAAAAAAAGCCATTCTAAGAACAGCCTGCACAACTACCTGGAACCTTACAGGAACTTGCCTTGAACCTATCAAGTGGGCCAAAAACCATGACCACACATCATGGAAAACAGCTGAATTTTGCCAGTGCTGCAATTCCTGAATAGCAACAAATAGTGAACTACAAATGCATGTAGTAAGCCAGTTTCTTCCATCAACTATAATTCTTCAGAGCAACCCGTATAATCACCCCAGTGTCCTTTTAAAAATCTCTACTCTGGGGTGGGCTCAGTGGTTCAGCCTGTAATCCCAGCACTTTGGGAGGCCGAGGAGAGTGAATTGACTGAGCTTGTGGGTTTGAGACCAGACCAGGCAACTTGGCGAGACCACTTCTCTACAATAAATTTAAAAAATTAGCCCGGCAAGGTAGCATATGCTTGTAGTTCTGGCTACTTGGAAGCCTGAGGTGGAAGGATCACCAGAGCCCAGCAGGTAGATGCTGGGGTGGCCATGAGTGTGCCACTGCACTCCAGCCCTCCAGCCTGGGCGACAGAGTAAGATTCCAACTCAAAACAAATAAACAAATAAACAAAAAACTCTACTCCCTTTCTTCAGAACACAAATTGGCTTTTAGCCAAATCTGTGTCTCCTGAATTGCAATTCCTAAGACTCCAATAAAGGCTTTATCTTATTCACTGCTTTGCAGTCTATTCTTGGTTGATGCTTATAAACAACAGAAATTTATCTCTCATCATTCTGGATGTGGGAAACTCAAGATCAGAGTGCCAGCATGATTGGGTGCTGGTAAGGGTACTCTTCCAGGTTGCAGACTGCCTACATCTTGTAGTATCCTCATGAGAACAGAGAGCGGAAGCCAGTTTTCTTCTGACTTTTATAAGGGCATAAATCACATTCATGAAGGATCCACCTTCATGACCTCATCCAATTCTGATTACCTTGCAAAGACCCTATCTCTTAACATCATCACATAAGGAGGGGTAGAATTTCAAAATATGAATTTGGGGTTGGGGGGCAGGCACAGACATTCAGTCCCTAACAACCACTCTCTGAAATAGATCAAGACAAAAACAAGACCATTTCATAATCTGGCTGAATTCAGACAAAAACAAAAACACTGTCCAAACCACAATAATGACCATTCACCTATCCTTCCTAATATGAGTAACTGCTATTTCTTTATCAATTACAGCTTTAACTTCACTTCATTCTTCTAGCCTTCTAGGTAAATTTGATTAAGATGCCCAATAATAGAATTACCCTTGTTTATTCACATCATCCATTCTAGAGAAACCCCTCTAAAACTCTGTCCAAAAACAGTTAACACAAGGCTAAATACTATTATGAGTTCTTTCTAAGTCTTTCTAAGACCTTCTTACTGAGACACCCCTTAGAGTGTGTTCATTCTGCTTCACTGCAACCAGTCAATAAACCCAATTCTGTTTAGCTGTACATGTGTTCCTGGTGGTTTTTGACTGGAGAGTGATGACACAGATCATGGTGTTTCATCTCCATACTTTCTTCCATTTGTTTGAAACCCCCTTCTATGCTGTGTGTTCAGATCTGTTACCAGTTGATCTAGTTCCCAGCAACCTAAATCAGTGCTCTTCAAAAGTGTTGTCTGGGATTAGTGGTTGTCAAGATTATTGGGGGGGGGCGGGGCAGGTGAGGGTAAAGAGAACATAGGAAGTGACTGATAATGGTTACAGGGCTTCTTTTTGGAGTTATGAAAATAGTCTATAATTGATTGTAGCCATGGTTTCACAATTCTGAATATACTAAATGCCACTGAACTGTACACTTTATTTTTTTGAGTTGGAGGTCTCGCTTTGTCACCGGGCTGGAGTGCAGTGGTAGGATGATGTCTGCCTCAGACTCTTGATTAGCTGGGACTACAGGCGTGCACCAACATGATCCGCTCAGGTCTCGCCTGGTTGCCCCGGGTGGTCTTGAACTTCTGGGCTCAAGGGATCCTCCCGCCTTGGCTTCCCAAAGTGCTGGGATTACAGGTGTGAGCTACTGCGTTGGACCTGAACTGTATACTTTAAGTGGGTGAACCGTGTGGTATTTAAATAAAATCTCACTTAAGTGGCCAAAAGCCGACCGGAAGTAAATGACCGAAGTTAGATGTGTCTCCTGGACGTGGCTTGGCGCCGCAGGGGTGCAGTTTCCGCATTGGCCGCACTCGCTGCAGGCTGGGGTCCTATGTGTGCTGTTTTTTGACCCAACTTGGAGGCATCGGCCCGTGCCCAGCCCCACAGAAGACTCTGGACTCCCACAGGCGGCTGCCTCCCGTGCAGCTGCCACTGCTCCCAAGCCCAACAGCTTTCTGGCCTTGATTTTCACGATTTTTCTCCTTTTTGCGGGACTCATGGTTAGAGCTCCCTGGAGGAGGTCAGAGGGGAAGAGAGAGGGTTTATACAGTTAATGACTTCTTTTCCTAAGTCTGAAGTTCATGCCCCCCGAAGACAGAACCATTTATGCGACGGTTGTCGCCTGGTTGGGCTTCATGGAGTGCTGGCAATTTTTGTCTTCATGGTGTGGAAGGAGGACTCACCTCAGTGGCGGGAATGCAAAACCCAATAGAGCAGCTTTTCCTTTAGAGCTACTGATGTGGGAGCTGGGCCGGGCGATGTCTGACTGGATGGATGTAGGGAGGACCAAGTGGGGGATGATGTGCTCCACCAAGTCTCAGCCACCAACAAGGCTGTCTCCTGGCTCATGGAAAAGGCACCGATCTAACCTGAAAAGGTATCTACTATTACCAGCAGGTATCGGTACTTTTTGTGTCTTGGCATATGAGTGAAGTCCACCTGCCAGTCCTGTCCAGGGAGACACCCTCGCAGCTGGTGGGCCGCTGTCCGGCACCGGAGGGCTCCTTGAGAGGAAACATATGCACAGGTTTGACAGGCCATATGGACCTGGTTGATGGTTTCTCAGAGACTTGACAGTGGATAATGGCTACCTCCTTGGGTTCTTGTAGGGCCTGGAGTAAATGTTGAATGGCCTTACCGTTGACCACCGGAGTTCCCCAGGTGGTTAAGAACCCCCTTTCTTTCCAGATCGCTGCATGACTATGGGCGATAAGGAAAGCTTACTTAGAATCGGTATATATAGTGGCCCTGCAGCCCTTTGCCAGCTGTAACGCTCGGGTGAGTGCCACCAGCTCTGCCTTTTGGGAAGTCCCTCATGGCAGTGAGGCAGCTTCCACCACGGTGGGAGGAGAGACCACTCCAGGCTGTCCTGCGGCCTCTGTCCAGTCCCCTTGTTGAGCTCCCATCCATGAAGAATGTGAGATCAGGGTTAGAGGTTGGTCAGAGAGTCCCGTGCGAGGGGGGCTAAGGGCCTCTACCAGCTCCACACAGGAAAGTTCAGGCAAAACTGAGGAGCTAGCCGAGGGAAGGAGAGTAGCTGGATTTAGAAGTGGCGATAAGCGAAGAGACACTTGGGGGTGTTTTATGAATAAAAGGTAGAACTCCTGGACCCTAGAAGGGCTTAATAAGGATAATGACTTATGACCCAAGAAGTCTTGGAGTCTGTGGGGAGAGTAGACCATAACCGGCTGTTGAAGGGTAAGCTTTAGAGCCTCCTTGGTTAAGCAAGCCATTGCTGCCAGCGCCCGGAGGCAAGGCTGCCATCCCTGGACGGTGGGGTCTAACTGTTTGGACAGGAAGGCGACTGGTTGGTGAGAGGGTCCCACTGGTTGGGCCAGAACCCCGGTCGCCATCCCAGTTCTTTCCTCGGTGAACAGGAGGAAAGGCTTGCAGAAGTCAGGAAGCATAAGTGGGGGGGGGGAAGCCAGGAGCGTGTCTTGCAAGGTCTCAAAGGTGCGGGCTACAGCAGAGGGAGAAGTGAGGGGGTCGGTGGGAGTTTCCTTAGCTGCAGCATATAGCAGTTTAGCAAGTATAGCGAAATTGGGGACCCAATGTCTAAAGAAGCCTACCAGCCCAAGGAATGACAAGATTTCAGCACCTGAGGTGTGGGGTAGGAGTTCCCTGATGGAGGTGGTGTGGTCCACCGTGAGGACCTTGGAGGTGGGGGTCAGGGCCACCCCTAGGTAGGTGATTTGTGGGGTAGAGAGTTGAGTTTTGGAAGGGGAGACCCTGTATCCCCATTGAATAACAATGGGCTGGAGGTCCTTGTGATGGGCATGCGAGATAGGAAATTGAGGCCTGGAAAGGAAGCAAGAGGGATCCTTAAGGCGAATGAGGACTGGGATGTGGTGATTGGCCACCACAGGAGTAGAAGTGTCTCAGACCACTGGATTAACTTTTTTGGGGGAAATGGGGAAGTTGGACACAGGTTCCAGGGAGAAGACAGCACAGGCGAGGGCCAGGAGCGGAGTCAGGGGAACTCGGTGTGAGGTGAGGCAAATAGATGTCCTGAGCTTATACAGAAGGTCTTGTCCAAGCAAAGGGACTGGGCAGAATGGGATAACTAAGAATGAATGGGTGAAGGGACAGCCTTCAATAAGGCAGGATACCGGACCCGTCTCCAGCGGCTTGGAGGTTACCCCCGAGATGCCCACAACCGAGAACTGAGAAGGATGTAAAGGCCTGTGGAAGGAGAGTAAAACAGAATAGGTAGCCCCCATGTCCACCAAAAGGGAGATGGACTTACCTGCTACCCGTAGTGTGGTCCTGGGCTTGGCAAGGGTGATTGGGGTGTTTGAGTCCAGGCAGCTTCAGTTGTCCAGGAGGCCCAGGAGCTCTGGTGAGGGGCCTGTTGGGGGAGCCCCCTGCAAGACTCTGTCACTGGGTTCTCCCCCAGGGGGCACTCAAACATCCAATGTCCCTTTTGTCTGCAGACCGGGCAAGGCCGAGTCGGTGGCCTGGGGTTGGGGCATTGTTTTGCCCAGTGGCCTTCCTGGCCACACCTGAAGCAGGCTTCTGGAGGTATTTGGGTCTCAGACTGTTTCCTGAGATGGGGGCTCTGAGGCCCCCACTGTGCCAGCTGCAGGGCTGCGACTAGGGCTTGGGTTTGAGGGTCACCTTCTGTTTTAGCCTCTGGGCCCATACGGCCTTGGCTTCCTCCTCTCGGGCATTATAAACTTTAAAGACCATATTCACCAGGTCTTGGAGTGGAGTCTGGGGGCCTTCCTCTGCCTTTTGAAGCTTGTGCTGGATGTCCAGAGCAGACTGGGTGATAAAGTGGGTAGTTAAGACTGTGGCCCCCAGCGGTGAGGAAGGGTCCAAACGAGTGTGAAGGGTAAGAGCCTCTGTTAAATGATTAAGGAAAGAGGCTGGATTTTCATTAGGCTCCCGTGTGATCTCCCTCAGTTTGTCGTAGTTAATGACTTTTTGAGCCACCTTTTCCATCCCTGTAATAAGGCAACGAACCATCTGATCCCTCCTAGTCCTACCTGATAGTTTCATAATGAGTCCTCAGCAGGCACTACTGTGGCCCTGACTGGCAAAGAATGGTCAGAGTTATGTACCTGATCAGTGTAGTCCTGAGCTGCTGAGGTGACAGGATCACACTCCTCGGGAGTGAGGGTGGAGGTTAAAAAACACATGGAGGCCATGCCACATGAGCTCATATGCCTGAATGAAGTATCAAAACTCTTTGGTGTAGGCAGTTGGGTTGGCAGAGTAGGAGCCTAGGTGCTTTTCAATCTGGGATAGGTCCCCCAGGGAGAAGGGAACATGTACCCGAACCAGTCCCTCAGCACCTACCACCTCCCAGAGAGTGGTCAGTAACTGGGGCTGGGACCTGGTAACCGGAGGGCTGGTCCATTTAGAGGGCAGTGTAGGATTGTAAGATGGCGGTGGGGTGAGAGTAGGGAATGAGGTGGAAGGAGGGCTGTGACATCAACAGGACCGGAGGAGGGAGGTAGTGCTTCCGTGGCAGTAGGGATGAAAGTGGATGGGGGAGGGGAGCCGACTGAACCTGGAATGACTAGAGCTGAGGACAAAGGAGTTAGAGATGGTGGGCTGGGGGAAGAGCCGGATGTAGGAGGGGCAGGACAGGAGGTATGGCAAGAGCAGACACCAGAGGGACCTGAATGGAAGAGGTCTGGGCACAGGAGATCAAATAAGGAGGGGGTTGAGAAAGTGCAGACATTTGAGAAGAGGCGATGGGAGGGGAGGAGAAGGAGGGGTAGGAGCTGGAGGGGGAAGGCCAAGGTCCTCCGGAGGATCTGTAAAGGAAGATTCTGAGCTGGGAGAGGCTGATAGCCCCTATCAGGGGATTTGGCCAGGAGAACGTGGGCCAAGGAACATCTGATGCAGAGGTCTGGGCAGGAGTGCAATGCCCCAAAGGCCTGGATATAGGGGACCTCAGACCATTTCCCAGTCCGGTGACAGTAATTACTTAGATCGGTGAGGAGGCCAAAATCGAAATTTCCCTCGGGGGGCCAGCGAGACTGATTGTCCAGAAGATATTGGGGCTAGGCCTGGGAGGAAAGGAAGATCAGCTTCCATTTATGGATATCCTCAGACAACCCCAGAATAGCCAGATTAGATATGAAACACTGCAAGGGGGTCTGAGGCTCAGTTTTAGAAGGCTGGCTTCCCATGGCTGCAACCTCTGTTCCCGGGTCCCTAAACAAGTAAGCCCAGCATCCCAGACCCACTCAGAATAGCAATGGAAAGGAAGATCCACTTCCGTTTATAGGGTTGGCAATCCGGACATAGGGACGTCTCCACTACACCGGAGTCAAAGGCACCGTGCCGGAGGTGTGAGCCCATATGCAGCTGCGATTTTGGGCTGGACACCCCGGAGGGTAGGAATAGAAGTCAGGGAAAATGAGGGACTCACCACATTGTCTGAGGTCCTGAGGCCAGGTTCTGCTCCCAAGAGAGGTCCCAGATCAGGGGGGGCCCGCTGGGGCCCCGCACTGTCCTCCAGGGTTTCAGCACCAAATGTAAGGTAAATGAAACCAGACCAGGCAAAACAGCAACAAAAAATTTTTTTGTGGCCAAGAAAAAATTTTTTTGTGACCAAGAAAAATTTATTAGCGCAATCCCGGGTGAGGTTCACTAGTCCATGTAACTGTGGGCTGGAGAAGTCGTACCCTGAGAGATGGGCAACAAATTTATAAAGGGCACACTGAGATAAGCTGTGAGGGGGATTGGGGAGAGCGATCACTGGTTGGGACAGCTGTCGCATCTGCTGGCGATTGGCTGAACAGGGTTGCTAGAGTCACTGTAACAGGTACTGGCTGGCTGTGTGACTGGAGTCTTAGTTCCAGTTACTCATTTTTGCTGGCTCACTTCCACCCATTGTTCTCCTGGTCTGGGTTGGAGCCATCTTGTTGGGGTCCACCCCACCCTCTGATACCTCCAGCCTTACAATTACATCAATACAACAGTTTAAATCTGTGACTGTCTCAGGTAAATCAGGTTGTGATTACCCTAATAATAGAGGATTGAAAAGTTTTATTCTTCCATATCTCTTTACTCTGCATTATTCAAATTTTCATTTAAATAAGCAAATCATATCTAAATAAGTAAATCAGAGTGCAATATTTATTTTAAAGTGGTGACAGTACCTTTTTACGGGGGAGGGATTAACAGAATTTGAAAGCTAACACTGTAACAGGGGTAAGGATTGAAGAGCTGGAGGAAATCAAAGAGAATTGAATCAGTTAGAATACTTTTATACTTAGAAAATATGTCTATGGTGATCTAAACTTATATGGGATTGTTTCTCACATAATAAGTCTGGAGGTAGGTGCCTGCTTATTGGTTTAGCTGTTAAAGTCTCGGGTACAGTATAACCAAGCTGAGGTTTTTTTTAATACTCCTGTAGTCTTTTCTTCAT